>NC_034608.1:85144807-85161068 GCF_900095145.1 Mus pahari
AAAAAAAGGAATAAAGAAAGTCTGATTTGATGTATAGAAGCCACCTCTGACATTGTCTGAATCTGCTCACTCCCAAGTGAAGCCACATTGTTACTTTGGGGCAGGGACACCTCTCCATCCTTCTGAGTAATTTGTTGGTGGTTAAAGTTTCTTTGTGTTGCTGGGCAGTGGTGGCGCACACCTTTAATCCTAGCACTTGGGAGGCAGAGGCAGGCAGATTTCTGAGATGAGGCCAGCCTGGTCTACAGAGTGAGTTCCAGGTTAGCCAGGGCTACACAGAGAAACCCTGTCTCAAAAAACAAACCAAAAAAAAAAAAAAAAGTTTTCCTTGTGTGCCAGTATGCAAGTGTGCCAGTATGCAGGTATGGGTGCATGCCACAGTGACCAGGTGGGACTCAGTTCTCTTTTCCTACCATATGAGCTCCAGGCATCAAACTCAGACTCTCAGGCTTGGGGGAAAGAAGAACCTTTACCCACTGGGACATCTTTCCAGGCCCTTAGCTTGTTGTGTTTGTTTGTTTGTTTGTTTTGACCAAAACATAAATACAAACTGCCACAAACTGAAAATATCTCAAAGATCCATCAACAGGTGAACTGATAAAAGAGTCATACAAAAATCATTAGGTAAATTTCTAGAACATACTGGAAGAGTCTGGAATGTTCCAGGTGGAAGAGCATAGTTCAGTGCCAGAACAGCTCAAAGGACAGCAATGCAGCTAGGAAAAAGAAGGAATTACTGTCAATCTTCATCCACTCGAGACCTCCAGAGTGACACAGCCAGATGCCATTGGAGTTGGAGGACAATGCTGGAGCCTATTTCTGGATATTGAGAAACAGGCCTTGCTGACCCAAGATGAGACGCTGGGCAAGGAGCTGTCTGGGGAGAAGGGTGGAATCAGACTGCAAAGCTCTCCAGGAATGTTCTAGATAGTGCAAGCGTAGCCTAGGAAGACTCTATTTGTGAAACCTGATTTACTGGGTTCTGACTATGACTATAGGACGTGGAGTCCTGCTTCACAGAAGCCGATTCCTTGGCTGGAGGATTGTGTGAGGAACCCTGGCCTGACATGCCCAAAGTCATCTCCTCAACACTGCAAGCAAGAAAAGCAGAAAGCAAGCAGCTCTATTCTATTCTTTTATTTCTTGTGTATGCATGTGTGTGTTCATAATGAATATTCATGTGTGCACATATGTGTATGGAGGACAGAGGACATCCCCAGGAGATGTCCACCTTGGGGGTTTTGTTTTTGTTGTTTTAGACACCGTGTTCAGCTACTGTTGAGAATTTAAATACACTCACATCAGACTAAAACCCTGACCTCAAGATCCAGAACATTTGTGAAGTATATTCTAATGGAAAATATAAATCTACCACATGCACACCGGTCGGGGCAAAGGCCATTCCAGGTGGTGAAATGCACAAGGTTAGCAGTCTGAAAGAATTCAAGAGGGAAGCCAGTACTTTATTAAGGTCAGCAACAGTCTTTCCAAGGAATGGTGCCATCCCTGCTTTAGTAAGAATTGAATGTATTCTAGAATGTTCCAGAACAGTCAAACATTTTTGGAACACTACAGAAAAGTCCAGAATGTTCCAATACATTCCAGGTGGACATGATGCAGAAGGCCCTAATCAAAGTGCCAAAAAGAGCCCAAGGGAAAGCAACGGGGCCACCGTGGGAAGCGGGAAGTGAGGCAAGGCGGAGCAAAGAGCGTGTCGACAAAGATGTATTGAGAATGGCTTCCTCAGTGTGTGGGACACAGCTGCGACTGAGACGCCCAGCGTGTTGCATCTGGCAGAGGGACCATTTATTAAACCAATCATCACACAAGTGAACAAGCAACTACTTAATTGTCAACATGATAAAAGCTGATGTTGAGACAATGTGACATAGGTTGTGGGCCAGGGCTGGAAGGCTCAGGATATTCTTTCAGACCAAAGAGTCGGTCAGGAGTGCACAGGGACAGCCTTCAGGGCACAGGGAACAACCCTTATGGTTATCAAGCCTTTAGTGTGGGAATCGGACCTTTGCTCTCAGTTCTCTCCAGGAGGCTGGGAATCCCTGCCTTTCCCTCAAAGTGTCCAGAGTGTGTGTGTTATGTCTGCTGTACAACTGAATCTGGATCCATCTGTTCCTAGCCCTGGTGGTAGAACTACTGTGGGCTGTTGTCACCAGAAAACTAGGATACTGGTTCCCATGGCAACCCTCTGCTACCCTGACACATAGATGTTCCTGCAGATTGCCATCTAGCCAGCCAGACATCTACTACCACCTGATCTGCATGCAACACCAGATGATTATAAACAGAACCTTGGGGACAAGTGGGAGAACTGAGGCTTCAAGAGCCCGACAACCTTCATGACTGTCAGCTATGTGGTCAAAGAGGATTCTCTCTCCTGATATTCTGGTAGAAACCAGTTGCTCCTAACTGGCAGAGCAGCCTTGAGTTTCTCATGGGACACTTGAGTCCTTCCCAAGCCATCCCAGGTGTCCCTGAGGTGTTGTAAACCCTGTGATCTGACTGTAAAGGCAGGCGAGCTGCAGTCAAAGCTAAACCGGCTAAAGAGAAACACAAGCAACACAGGCTCAAATTGGATCAAAGGGTTGAACTCCGTCTCGCATGCCCGTAAAGCCCAGGACTCCATCCCAGTACTGTATCGACTATGCATGGTGACCCATACCTGCCATTCCAGCACTTGGGAGGTGGAGGCAGGAGGGTCAAGAGGCCAGCCTGGAGGGGGGGGAGGGAGCAAGGAAAGACGGGGATTTCTCTGATCTTGTGACTAGATTACAGTGAGCAAGGGTTGGTGACTCCCAGACTAGATTGTGGGGACCTTGATGGCACAGTTGTATGTGGGGGTGCTGTATGACAATAGAAACCAGAAGACATTCATGTCAGTAATCAAACTTGTTCTTGACTAGATAGGTCTTGAAGGGAAACTGGAGAGGGTCATAGTGTAAGGGCAAGAGGATCTGGGGTTGTCAAGGAAACCAAGGTGGCTCAGGAGGTGAGGGGACAAGCATGAAGTTGGAATAAGTTAGAGTTCCAGGAAGAACAGAGGCTACTTAGAGGTCCCCAGAGGTGAGGATTGGAACTGGGCTAATTGGTTAGAGTAGGCACTTAATGTTTGTGTGTGCATGGGGGGGGGGGAGGGGTCATTGTTTCCCAGTGCCAGGGAGAGTGCCAAGGTGTTTGGATTGCCACAAGAGTGCTCCAGCAGTGAGGCCCTCCGTAGCCTGTGCACAGAATTCATGCTGCTGAGGGTACACTCCAAAAGTCATTGCAAGAGGGTCTAATGGCACACCCCAGTTACCTCTCTTTCAGACTGAGGGAGGAATATTGACAGTTCTTGGCCAGCTTGGCGTACATAACCAAAAAACAAAGCCAGCATAATAAAGGCAGGAGGTGTGACTCAGTGGCTGAAAGACATCTTAGAATCCCCCAGTGCTGCGCTGGGGGCGTGGCTCAGGGGTGGAGCCCTGCCTAGAATCCCCCAGTGAGGGACTCATGCCTAGGATCTTCTTCCACCAGGGGTCCTAAGTCTGTCAGCAGTGGGTCAGAGCTCTGCCCCTAACAGAAAAAGGGATGCCAGATAATCACAAAATTATCAGCAGATTTCAAGGAGTAACCTACTGATTTTACAGGAGGGACATCAGGTCCGTAAGAGGCACAACCTCACTCAGGCTACAGGTGGGACAGGCTTTGTCAGGGACATTCACTCACTAGGTTTGTGACCTGTTTGTCCCTCTTGCTCTTTAAGAATTTCCTGGGCTTCTCCAAGGTTGGAAGAACCCAACAAACCCAGCCCACCCTAGGGCAGGCACTGACTAAAGCAGGCTCAGCCACCCTTTTATTCACTTTATTTAAAGGTTTATATCTCCTTATCTCCTCCCAGGAGGGAGTTCCCACCACTCTGTCCTTGTGGGGTTGGGTTTCCAGAGACAAAGCGAAGGAACCTTAGCAGAGGGGAGCCCCTGAGACCCCAGCCCCACAGTGAGGACACAGAGAAAGAAAAGGAAACGCAACAGAGATGAGGTTCCATACTCAGAACATGTGAGGAATGTCAAAAAGCCAGCTCCTGGGAAAGCAAGTTGGGGGTGCCAAGGCGGCCAGACCCTCCTCTCTCAGCCACTTAGGTCCACTTGTCTCAAGGGGACTGAGGGATGTGCTGGCAAGAGAGGGAGCGAAGACTGGGAGGTGGATAAGCCCAAGGTTGGTCCCCACCTTGACCTTGGGCTTTAGGGTACAGAACGCGGGGAGGTCCCTGTGCCTGGCAGTAGGCTGGAGATCACAGCGTGGTCAAATCAAGCTTCCACTTGTAAGGAGATGTGCTGTCCTCATAGGCAGGCGGCGGGGGTGGGGACAAGGGCCAGTCAGATGCCACCAGGAGGCCCTTGTGCTGTTCTGCAGTTACAGGCTGTATGGATTGGGGCGAAAGATCCTTGTCTGGCTTCCCAGGGCAAACAGGACCCCCCCCCCCAGCGTGCAGCCCTAGCCACCATGACTGTTACTCACCTGGAACTTGAGGTGCTGGCCTGGTGTGGTGACCAGAGTGCAGCAAGTCAGCCAGAGCATGACCAGGACAGACAGGAAGAGACAGCAGAACAGGACCCATCGAGGCAGCCCGGAGCGCCTGTACCAAGGACAGGCATAGCTCAGCTACCTGAGCCTCCCACCTCTGCGCCCAGCCCAGCCTAGACCACCGGCACCTACCGGGACATGCAGCTGAGGAAGTCACTCTCCTGTTGGTCCTCAGACTCCACCTTGGCTTTGCTGGTCTTCACTCGGGGCTTAGCCCTCCTCACTTTGTCCAAGGGGCCTACAGGGTCTGAAAGGTGGGGGGCATCTCAGTCCCAGGCTCAGCTAGGACAGCCTGGTCAGGAGTGGGGAATAAACGCCAGCACTCGGGCAGGAGGCTGTGTAGGGCTGGAGTAGAGGTGCAAGGGATCTTGGAAGATGACCCACAGAATGTGGAGGTGGACCATGAATCCTGGGACCACTGAACCCTGGGAGACTATGGATCCCACGCCACTGATCATGGAGTTTTTGCAATCTTACCCATGTGCAGCTCTAGAGCCTTGGGATGGGACCTCCTCCAGGTCACCTCCACTCGCTGCAGATGGCTCCCTTGGAATGCAAAGTTCTCTACTACAGGCCGAGTCTGAGCAGGGAACACAATGTCACAGAGGTACCCTCTGAGCCCTGGCAGGTGCATCTCAGATGCAAGAGGGCTAGAGTTCCTCGTCCAGGTGCCCCCCCCCCCCAGTTCTCCCAGGAGTCAAGCAGGAGAACTCCATCCCATGGGCTGCATCCATGAACCCCTCTTATGATCCCTAGGAACAGGAAGACGCCCAAGCCAACGACATAGAATTACTGTGATTGACTAACATGGTCATGTGACCCAACCAGTGCCAATCAGAGGTAAAGCCCCAGACAGAGGGCAGGTAATATGGCTCAATGAACTAAGGTAATGGCTGCCAGGCCGCATGAACTGAGTTCAGTCACCAGGACCCACATGGATGGCAAGAACAGGGTTCCTGGATGTAATGTTGCCTGAAGTTCTCTCGTGAGGACTTCATATACCACGAGGCAACCACAGGCTGCCACTCCAGTTCACCGTGCCATTATTCTCTCACCTGGAACACCACCACTTTCCGGTTGTCTGTCTGAAGGGAATATGTCCAGGTGGAGGATAGAAAGCCCTGGGCAGAACTCATCAGGTCGCTGCAGAGCATGGAAAACAGGTACCGAAGGGAGAGCCGCCCCCTGGGCGGGTCCAAAGCCAAGTCCTGGGAAGGGTTAGCCCAAGACAGAACTGTCAACAAACTCCTGCTGGGAGACTGGGCTGGGCTGACTTAGACAGCTAGTGTGAGAAAACCTGAGCTTCAGTATCCAGTGGGGACCCCTGCCCTGCCATAGGACAGCTGTGTTCACAGGAGCCCATTCAGGGGAAGAAGCCACACAGTCTTTCTTGTGAGTGCTTGGTTTCAGATGGGGGTTTACAGGTGAGGGGGTTCACCTTCTGCTCCTGCTGGGTCTCAGGTTCAGGGATATGGCCCCAGCACCCCTCACTGCAGGCCCGTTGCTCCGCTGCCTTCACGTAAGCCTCGGTGCAGGCTGCGGACCACAGGATGGAGTCACTGGGAGCTGCTTCCCAGGATACCCCTGCTGCAGCCCCAAGGTGCACCCAGCCCTCCCTGGAGGACTCACCTGCTTCACATTCTGTCTCTGTGGCATTGGGCCTAGAGCTCCTGGCCACAAAGCGGCAGATGGAGAAAAGCCGACAGCCGCGCTCACAAGCACTGATCAGGACAGCCTTGTTATTCGGGGTCTCTGAGGGACCCTCTGACTCAGGCTGGGAAGGGAGATAGAGACTCAGGCAAAGGTACTCGGGGAAGAAGGCTGGGGTCCCCCTAAGAATCCATGAGACTGAGGTTTCAGAAAGCCAGGATCATCACTGGGGGAGGGAGGGAACCTGGACATATTCCCTCTGAGAAAGAGAAAGCTTTCTGAGCAGGCTGGACAGTGGACTGCACAGCGGCCTCTCCAGGATGGCGCTGGCAGAGAGCTGGCTTCTCAGAGAGAGGCAGAGCTTGCACTTAGGGACAGACTGGAGCAGAGCTGTCTCCAAGAAGGCAGTGAGGACCGTGGGAAGAGAAGAGAGCCCATGGGGGGGGGGGGAACAGCACCAAGTGTCCTTGGACTGGGGGGTGGGGGTGGTGCTCCAGGACCTCTCAGGAGCAGGTCTCAGCCTCCCTTTGGCATGTCCCCACTTACAGTGTTCACCCCAGGTGCCAATTGATCCCTTCCTGGAAGGAAGGGCAGTTCTGAGAGAGCCCTCCCCCTTCAAGACACCCTCATTGCAGGCACCTCAGTTCCTCCCACTCCTGAAGATCCTCCACCCTGTCTCCCCACTATTTCTAGAGGACTCTCTGGCTCCCACATCTCTCTAGGGACTCAGAATCCCGCGTCCCTCTGCCAACCTGAGGAACCCCACATCAGCTCTTTTCTCCTGGCAAAGAACTCTCCCGCATCCAAGGTTCCCCCATGCAGGCCCCTTCCGAGGACCCCAATCTGCACTAGCATGCCAGGAACTCGCATCCCCTCCTCCATCTGAGGGTCTTGCACTCAGGTCCCTCCCCTTTTCCAGTCACTGGGTTCCTGAGAGTCCATCTGTTACCTGCGCAGGCGGCGAGCCAGGGTGGTGCTGGCGACACCGCTGCTGGCACCTCTGAGTGTCCCCGAGCTGCGGAGCGAAGGGGTCGCGCGCTGGGATTGGGGTGACCGGTGACGCCAACAACAGCAGCAGCGGCAACGCTACCGCAGCCATGGCTGAAGATGCGCAGCGCGGGCCCCGGGATGCGGGACCGGGTGTTGACGTCACTGAGCGAGGCAGCCTGGGAAAGGGGGGGGGGTGCTGCGGCGAGCGGGGCGGGCAGGTGAATCTCTACTCGGGTAGGGGACATAGTCTTGATAATCATGGTCCGGCTCTTTGACCGGACTTGGATCTGCGGGCCGGGGATGACAAAGAGGATCTCACTAGATACGGTGATAGGCCTATCTCAGGCCACTCAGGGATGGAGGCCAAGAGCAACCGGGGCAGGGAGCATCTGAGATCCTTAGTCAAGGAATTTTTTAAAAAGGAAGAGGAGTATGAACAGGGCGATGAAAGAAGAGAGAGAGAAGGAGACCAAGAGGATGAGGAGGTTGAAGGCCTGGGAGGATGGAGGGGGAGGTAGAATGAGAAGAGGAAGAAAACGGAAAGTGGGGGAGGGGAAGGGTAAAATGGAAAGAAGGGAGGAAGACAGTGAGAGAGGAGGGGAAACAAGAGGTGTTTGAGGACCAGGAGGAGGCGGACAAAGACTTGGGAGTGGAGAGAGAGGAAGTGGAGGAGAAGGGAGGCCAGAAAGAGCGAGCAGGACCCTAGAGCTGGAGCTGGGGTGGATTTGAAGCATTTGAGGGCTCGGAAACCAGCCGACCACCAGCCACAGTTGGCCTGCTTCCGGGACACTAAGACTCTAGGGGAGGTACTCTAGGGGCAGCTGCCTCCTCCAGGAAGTCGTCGAGGAACTTCAGGGAGCAACACTTAAGGTGGTCTCCCTCCATTTCAGTGCGGACAACAGACCTGAGGGGACTCAGTGTCTCCCTGGGACTCGGAGGCCCCCACAACTCTAACAAGGCCTCTGAGCCGCTCACTTTTCCCATCTGGTGAGAAAACCTGACGCAAATAGGGACACTGTGGCTTCCGTCCTGGATTCGGAGGTCTCCACGGCTTCCTCCGTCCGGGCGCCAGGGCGCGGGCTCTGAGCCCCAGTGGCCTGCTTGGCACAGGTGCCTGCGGCCCGCGCGCCCTGTCGCTCCGCCCCAGTAGACGAGGAGGCCGCTCGCAGGGTCGTCGGGTCACAGGGAGCCGCAGGTTCCGGTCGGGAGGAGGGGCTGGCGCGCCCGGGTCCCCGCCGGCCGCTTGCTTTCATCTCAGCGGCCCGGGCCGGCCCCCACGTGGCTTAATCAGGCGCGGCTGTGCCTGGCGGACCTGAACATCTGGATCCCGGCGCGGCCCCTCCCCCGCCCCTCCCGGCTGGGCCTCTCTTCCACCAGCGCACCCTGGGCACGGTCCTTGTGCGCTGGGACCCCGACCGTTTCCTCGAGTTGGACGCCTTGGCATATGCCCATCATCCCAACACGCGGAAAGGCTGAGGCAGGAGAATCCCTGTGAGGTCAAGGTCAATCTGGGTTAGGACGTGAGTTCTAAGTCAATCTGGCCCGTAGAGCGAGACCCTTTCTCAATAAACCAAACGCAAAGCCTGTTTCCCCAATTTACAGGTGGGAAACCTGGCACCCGGATGCCTGGGCAGAGCCGGAATTCAAGTTCACACTTGTCATTTGCAGAGTCCCGGGCACTTAACCCTTCTGCAATTACGGTCCTTCATTCAATTTCAAACAAACACTCCTTTCAACAAAGATTTTCTTGCCATGACTTTTTTTCTCTGACAAAAACCCTATAGGGTAGGGCTGTCCCCCTTCCAAATTAGGTCATTGGAACCCGGAATGGCACAGGGGATGGGCTTAGGTGACATGATACAGACGAGGGCTAACAGGGGCTGCCAAGCTAGGGAGGATGGGGGCTGATGACAAGGCGGGCCTGACAGTCTCAACAGGAAAGACCGAGACAGGAGGATGGCCGAAAAATTGAGGCTAGCTCGGGCCACGTGACACCTTGTGTGGGGGGAGGGGTCATCGTCCAGTGTAAAAAAGAACTTCCCATGCTTGTTTGCAGAGAGAGAAACTGAGGCATGAGGGTTTGGGTTAGAGCGTCCCAGGGCTGAAAGCAAGTTTGTTGGCTTCCAGCACCCCCCTCCTTTTCTGCTCCTCGAGGCCGCTGGGGGTAAGCGGAAGAGGACTTGACCCCGGCCCCCCAGGTGAGCCCCGACGCCCCTCCTGGCATTCCCCGGGGAGCTGGCCCAGGTGAGGGGCGGGCGGCCGGCGGGCGGCCGGGGTCGGATTTCAGGAAATCCGCCGACATTCCTTCGGGGCTTAAGAGGGAAAGTTGACTCGCCGCCGCCCCGCGTCCCCCCCCCACTTCCTACCCCCCGGGGCGGCGCGGCGGGGGCGGGGGGCGCTGTCCGCGTGAATCAGCGGACTCCCGGCGTCCGGGAAGCAGCCACTCGGTCAGGGCAGGCCGCAGACAAGCGCCCTTTGTCCCTGGCCGCCTTCGTCACGACCCTGCTGACCCCCACCCCCAAACGGAGTCCAGTCCGACAAGGCTGGGTGGCGCCGCTGCCTGCTGTCATGGGAGGAGCGATGAGAGGAGGGGTGCGGTGTTTCCCCCATACGCGACTGGCTATCCTGGGACTCAGCAAGTCTTTTGAGGATGCAGAGGAACAAGGACCACAGGCTTGGTGGCCCCAGAGCACCCAAGTCCAGACTGGGACCTCCCCACATCCATATCTAGTACTTAAATTGCAAAACACTGTAAAATTGAGGTCTGATGTTCCTACTGTCTAGGCTGTCCCGGTGAGAAAGGCTGAAGCACCCACAGGCCCTCAAGCAGACCCTCAATAACCCCATTGCTCAGAGCACAGCCAGGTACAGGCAGGATGGGGAGGGTTCCTCCTGGAGGAGTGGTCCGGTCACAGGGAAGGGCAGGTCCCAGCTCTGCCCTTCTGGGTCCCGCAGGCTTTCATTTTTACTGTCCTTGCTGCTCTGGCAAAGCAGTAGTGGTTCTCATTTGGGAATCTGAGGCTGGGAAATTTCCCCGATTTAAACCTGCCTTGTTCCTCCACAGGAGATCCCTGGGTAAAGAGTTCAGGGCTAATAAAGAGCCCTTCCACCCACCCCTTCTAACATTCCCAGCCACCTTCAATGACTTAGGTCAATATTTGTCAGAAAGTACACCTTAACTTCCTTTCCTAAGCAAAGAAAGGCCTGGGCTGGGGAGGAAAGAGTTAATTCCATGGGAACACAGGGAAAGGATGGGTGCACCTTAAGGCCAACTTCTTTGCCCCAAAGGGTAAAAAGGTCATCCAGAGGGTAGAGGTCAAACACCAGAGAGGGCTGTCTGCCAGCTTGGGTCAGACAGCTAAGTGGAGTGTGTGCAGTACCCTACTCTGAAACCCAGCAGCAGGACACTAGCCGGTGCTGTTTTCTGGAGGGACGGGATTCTTGTATGGCTTTTTCTTTTTGTATTTACTCAACTCTTCTGGCCCTTGCTTTGCCCAGCAGCATGAAATCTGGGAGCCCTCAGGTATTCAGGACTAGCAAAGTGAAGTGGCAAGAGAGCAGGCGCTTTGAAGGGCTATGCTGCAAAGACGGTGAAAGAGTGAAGGTGTCGCTGGGGAGTTGTGGGAATTCACAAAAGGCGCGAGGGAAGTTTTACCGAAGCCACTGGCAAAGAACTAAGGCTCCTGAAAACAAGGAGCCCAAACAGCCAGCAAGATGGAGAGGGGAGCATCTAGTATGGGCACCGGGTGGCAAGGCAGAGTTGGGTCTCACTTCTTTCAAAGTCCCTCTGCCTGTGATGAAAACAAAGACTGAAGGAAGACGGAAGGAACCCTAGAGGAGGCCTGCAACATCTCCTGAGGCGGAAGGAGCCCAGAGGAAGGCCTGCAGCATCCCGGGAAGAGGATGAGGGGCCTGGACGGGGGGGGGGGGGGGGTGTCAGAAGCTTAGGATGGGGGTGTGTTTTGGAACCAGGGCCAACCGGATTGCTGATGGATTGTACCTGTGGGAAGAAGGAGAAAGCATTCAGTCACACAGCTCCCAGGTCGTTGCCTGCAGCACCTGGGTGCATAGGGGAAGTTAGCCCTTTCCACCCGGGCCTGGGAGGAGGAGCATTCGGGAACAAGTAAAATAAAGATCTTTACTCCAAAGCCTCCCAGGAGTTGAGATTCCTACTTCCCTACCTATAGGAGACCGGAGCGAAGCAGGAGCTGTGGGGGAGGGGCGGCAATGATCCTGGAAATGTAGCCAAGACCCACGGCCTCCACAGAGCCCTAGGCCACCTGGCCACATTTCTCAGAGGGGACCTGCAGGCCAGTGCCACCTCTGCATCCCACCGTGCTTATCAGATTTTAAGTTTGGGGAGACTTTGTTCCCGTACTTGATTCTTTACAAGTAAACTTTTAAGTTGGTCCCAGATTATCCACTGTACAAAAGAAGAAACTGAGGCACAAGAGGCCTAGTTTGCCCCCAGCAAAATGGCAGTGGCCGCCTTAAGTTTTTATTTCTCTCCTTTGTCATTTGAAGCTACCTGGAGGACCTTTAAGGAAGGGGCTGAGCCTCCAAGGGAAAGGTTGTATAGGAGAAGTCGAGCCCTTTACTCTCAGGGAGCTGTGGCTGGGGGCCTTTACCCAACCCGTGGGGTGGGACCACCCGGGAACTCGCATTTCAAGCGCCGCCCACCAGCAAAGATCTTGCAGGCCAGAGACCTCCCTTCGTGGGCATCCGGATAGGGTGGAGACGAAGAAGCGATCAGAGAGATGAAATGCCAGGGCTGGGTTGGTCCGGGAGGGGTCCCCAAAACCCCAAACAGTGGCCAACAAAAATAACCCAGAGAAAGAACTCTGCGCTCAATCGGTGATAATTCCGCGTTGCTCGGGGCTGCCCGCGTTACCTGAAGTTGGCGGGCGGCGGCCGCCGCAGTGATTACTCACCGCGTGGCGCACCCCACCCGCGGGCCGCTGAGTGGATTTTTCCGTGGGGGGATGTGAAGAAGTTTAGGGAGAACTATTCTGCACCGATGGGACCTAGGAATGCGGGATTCGGTTCCGTTCCCCAAAGGACACACCTCTCCCATGAGCCCACTCGTAGGGGCTCCCTGCACGCGCTCCCGGACATCTCCCGCAGATATGATAGGCGAGAAGGGACCGGAGGCTGGAGACTCCCTGCCTTCTGGCTTTTTCCCCCCTGCACGAGACGAGGCTGTGCAGCGAGGATGGAAGAGGTGGCATGAAGGCTTGGGGTGGGGATCGGTAGGACCCGTGCACCCAGAGAAAGGGACTGGTGGCAACTTTCAAACTCTCTGGTGAAGGAAGAAGGGCTGAAAGAGGATGAACGGGTTCAGGTACTGCTCAGTGTGTGTGTGACGGACCAAAGTGGGTATGGGGGCCCCGTAAGAGGGGCGGGGAAGGCGGATAGAAAGGATCCCGGTAGAGTGGAGAGGATCCTGGAAAAGCACCAGGGCTGCTAGCGAGAGGAACCTATTCGGAGTTAAGGGTACAGGATCCCAGATGAGGGGGTGGGAAGCCTGGGACGGGCGGGACCAGAGAGGGAGGTCCCACGGGCTGGTGGGGAAGGAGTGAGGGGCTTCGCGCAGGAGGATGGGACGTTTAGGAGTGGTAACTGGGCGGAGGCCGGCCGGGCGGGGCGCGCGGTGCCCGCGGGCGGTGGGAAGGCCGGTGCGGGGCCCACGATCACCCCCCCCAGGGGCCGGGCCGGGCCGGGGGCGGGGCCGGGCGGGGCGAGCGGCGCATTAGCGCCTTGTCAATTTCGGCTGCTCAGACTTGCTCCGGCCTTCGCTGTCCGCGCCCAGTGACGTGCGTGAGGACCCGAGCCCCAATCTGCACCCCGCAGACTCGCCCCCGCCCCATACCGGCGTTGCAGTTACCGCTCGTTGCGCGCCACCCCCATGCCCGCGGGTCGCCCGGGCCCCGTCGCCCAATCCGCGCGGCGGCCGCCGCGGCCGCTGTCCTCGCTGTGGTCGCCTCTGTTGCTCTGTGTCCTCGGGGTGCCTCGGGGCGGATCGGGAGCCCGTGAGTACCGTGCGCCCTGCTCCCCACCTCCCCAGGGAAGCCGGGATAGGGCGCCCCGGGGGGTAGTCGCGGGGGATGGAAGAGGGGGCGCGAGCGCCACCTGGACGTCCCGGGAACAAAGGAAGGCGGCCCTCGGGGCGCCCTCACCTGTGGGGCTCACGGCACCACCACCCAGCCTCCCAAGAGTACCCCGTTATACATCAGAGGCCTCTTATCGTTATCCCCTTTGCGAGGCTGTCTGACCAGGCTCCTTTTGAAGGACATCGCAGTGTCTTGGGACCCCCCCTCCTTCAGGGTGCTGGGACGCTTCGGGGCGCACGCCTGTGTCTTGGATATCAGAACGGAAGGGAAGCCTCCCTGGCCGGGGGCATACTCTTGAGTGCGTTGGGTTGGGTGCTGGAGCAAAATGGGGTCCCCTCCCCCATGAAGTGATGATCCCCGGAGGGAGGGTGGGGCGTTATCGTGAGCCCTCCTGTCCGCCTGGCATGCGGCCCGGCGTCCCCCGGGACTTGCCTCTCCGTGGGGTCGGCGCCGCCCCCTCCCCCCTATAGCAGACTCCATGCTTTGGTATCCTCGAAGTCCTCTCCACTGGTGGGGCTCACAACCGGTCTCATTCAGGCTGCGCTGGGTTGAGAGCCTCTAGCGACTGAAATTTCGGTGCGGAGCGAGAGCAAGCGTGTCCGGGCACCGCGAGCCCAGACTTCATTGTCTAAGGGGCACCCAGTGGGGGTCAGCTGCCAAGAGAACCCCACTGTCCCAGGAGGAACTCCTGGCCTTGAGCCACCATCACCCAACGCACACATCCCCGCCAGGATGCGGTCTCCACATCCAGACCCTCTCTGGGACACACCCAAAGACACACAAAAGAGTCCCACTGGCTTATGTCCCGTCACCCTGCCCTCCGACGCGCGCTGCAGCCCAGATGCGTATTCGCACACCATCGCGGCGCTCGCATTCCATCCTCTACACAGACACACACACACACACACACACACACACACACACACAGGCACGCCCGCACTCGTGGTCCCATATTCATTTCACAGGGGAGGCAACGCCGGGGTACGCATATGGCCGAGTGCACTGGAGATCTTTCCCCACCACTCTCAGGACCCCATCCGGAGACACAGGCCACACCGCAGGGGCACCACGCTGCGCTGTTGCTCTAGGCTAGTAATCTGTGCAGTTTGTCCTCGGTGTCTGTGGACGCCCTCCCGCTCTCGTCAGGGGACAGGAACCTACACTCCTGCTTGCCCAAGGTGTCTGGGCAGGTGATGTGGTGACACCCGGGACCTTTCCGGGGAGTTGGTGTTGCTGCCAAGCCTGGGTAGTTTTTTGAATGCCACCAATAGCGCTAAGCTTTGTTTCCGGGCGGGCTGCAGAGCAACAGGCGAAGGTGGCGGAGTGGGGGTGGCGCGTGTGTTTTTTCCTTTAAGGGGGAGAGAAATTAAATAAGAGGTTCTCACACCTCTGCAATCTGTTTGTACTTACGGTGTGTCTTAGCACCTGACCAGCCAGCCGGTGGGTCGTAAAAGTGTATGCAGGTACCAGCGGGACAGGAGATGGAGGCCCCTGGAGGATGGCTGGGATGGAGGCCACCTTCCCGTTGGCCTTTCAGGGAATCTCACACTTTTCCCTTTTAAAACACATGGTGTTCTTTTTAATAACGGCAGCAACTCCGCGTTGGGAAAGGGGGAAAGAAGCTTGTATAGGCCCCGGCTTTGTGGGCGAAAGGACGGGAAGAGGGTAGAAGAAAAAAGGAGGAGTGTCTCCTCCAGGCTTAGGGGCTGCTGTCAGCTGCTGCTCTGTCTAGCTTGGCATGTGTGTGCCCCAGTCCCCAGCGGCTTTGGTCCATTGTTTGTGGAAGCCAAGAGGGAGACTGGGGTCCTCTATCTCTGGTACTCCAGAGTTCGGCTTCTGAGTCCGAGCCCACAGAACCTCTTTCCTGTTTTATGGAGGGAATCAGGGAAGGGGGTGCCAGGTGGACTAAGTTCTGTTGAGGACTGTACCAGTCTCTCTCTCGAAGGAGAAAGCTTGGGCTTGCCCCCCTCTCCCCCCCCCCCCGCAAGCCATGAAGGGCAGCTGCTGGGGAATCCAGGCTAGGCTAGTGTGGGCATTACTCCCCAGCCAGGACCCCCCAGAGAGTCCCCTTCCTGGCCAGACAAATGCTGGGGAGGGACAGAGGGGTGTGATCATTGCTCAGGAGTGCAGACAGTGGGGTCCCGGGTCGGGGCAGTGCCTCCCACCCTGCCGAGGGGGGCGCCCAGGCAGGAAGCGGTGGGTGGGCCAGGGTAGAGACGCTGGCACGTCCCAGTTCATGCCGAAGGAATTCTGAATTAGCGGGCGGCTGTCTGCCTGGGACCTCCGGGGCGGCCCCCTGGCCCCCGCCGCCTCCACTCTGGCCTGTTCCTCCTGCTCCTTCGCACGGACGCTGAGACCTCCGCTGAGCCCTGGGACAAGCCCCAAATGCAACTGCGATTGCAGGCTTCATAAGACCCGCCTCCTCCCAAGGCCAAGTTTGCCAGGGAGAAGTCATTCAGGGCCCAGACTAGAACCATGTTGGTGCCACCTCATCCATCTGGGGCATGAGAGACCTTCCAGGACTGCAGTTTAGCTTCTTAATGGGAACCTGGGCATGGGTGCAACCTCTGTTCTCTGAGCCTCTTGGAGAATCGGTTTTGTTTTTGTTTTTGTTTTTGCTTTTTCCAATCCTCTTTTCCTCTCATCCCAACCGGGGACTCAGTTTTCCTCCCTAAGGGTTGAGAGCTCTGCAGTCTTCCCTAGCCTTCCCTTTGCTTCTACCCCAGGGCCTATGCACAAGGAGCCCCACCTCTCCCTTGGCCCAACTGGGGCTCCAGCCTTACTGCATTTTGCTCTTGGTAACTGTTCCAGGGCCTCAGACACACACGACTAGAGCCCCAGCTCCCTCTCTAACACACACACACACACACACACACACACACACACACACACGGCTAGAGCCCCAGCTCCCTCTTTAACACACAAGGCTG
>NC_034608.1:85162044-85163345 GCF_900095145.1 Mus pahari
GAGACAGGGTTTCTCTGTATATTCCTGGCTGTCCTGGAACTCACTCTGTAGACCAGGCTGGCCTCGAACTCAGAAATCCACCTGCCTCTGCCTCCCAAGTGCTGGCACTAAAGATGTGGGCCACCACAGCTAGTAGGGATGCGTGTTTTGCTGTGTCTTTATTCCTATGGTGACCTCAGTTCCTGGCATATTGTAGGCTCTGAATGAATGAATGAATGAACGAATGAATGAATGAAGCAAGCGTGAATCGTCCTGAGTGATAAAAGAGGCCTCAGAGAACTGAATGGAGTTAGGTTCCCAGGGCAGGCTGGCTTGCTGGTCCCTGTGAAACTTCCCCACACCTCCCACCACCCTGCCATCCTGTGTGGCTGACAAGAAAGGCCAATGGCCAGATGGGGACACAGACTCAGGGAGGCTTGGGATATGTCCCCTCCCCCCGAGGGCCCAGCCTATGAGTAGGGCAGCTGTGGGCTGCCCTCAGGGTGGGTCACAGGACTGAGGTCATTTCCTAAGTGGCTATCACAGTGGCCCTAGGGAATGATTGTGGAGAGTCAGGACTCCTGTTAGGAGTTGTAGAGGGCCTTGCATGTGGGCTTCTGTGGCTGTCCCTTCTCTCGTGGTCCTTTGAACAGTCGTGTGTGCTGGGATGTGAGGAGGACACGGGGAAAATGAAGACTCAGCCTCTCAGCTCGCCCTTCACGGTTCACCCAACAGGGCCCACCCCTCCTCCTCAGGACAGGGTCTCACCGTGCAGCACAGACTGGCCTCGAATTTGTGATTTTCTTACCTTGGTCTCCTGGGATGAAGACATTTACCAGAGTAGGATTTTCCATTCTAGATATGTCCATTCTCCAGAAACACACGTGTAAGGTCAGGGTGTCAGTGCGAGAACACTACCAGGACAGACAAAGAGTCAGAGAGAAAGGAAATTGGTAAGCCAGGCCATGCTTGATGGCTTATGTGTGATCCCAGAACTCTGGAGGCTGAGGCAGGAGGATGCCAAGTTTCAAGATAGTGTGTTCTAGGTAATGAGACCCTGTCAAGAAAAGAAAAGAAAGAAAGAGACAAGAAAATGTTTATTGGCTGTGAGACAGCTTGGTGAGTAAGAGGCACTTGCCTCCAATCAAGACAACCTCAGCTCTGTCCCTAGGAATCCGTGGTGGAAGGAGAAAGTAGACTCCAGCCAGCTGACCTCCACACGTGTGCTACAGTGCACACACACAGGCAAACATAATCAATTACAGTGCACACACACAGGCAAACATAATCAATTACAGTGCACACACACAGGCAAACATAAT
>NC_034608.1:85163405-85181131 GCF_900095145.1 Mus pahari
TGCACACACACAGGCAAACATAATCAATTACAGTGCACACACACAGGCAAACATAATCAATTACAGTGCACACACACAGGCAAACATAATCAATTCATAGGACGTAGTTACTTAGACTCGAGTCGGCATTTATGATGGATTTTTTAAATTTTTATTTGATTTTATGAAAATATACTTGTTTGTTTTGGGTTTGGTCTGAGTTTTGTTTATTTGAGACATGGCTTTTCTGTGTAGCCCCGGCTGTCCCTCTCTGTAGACCAGGCTGGCCTTGAACTCAGAAATTCACCTGCCTCTGCCTCCCAAGTGCTGGGATTAAAGGCGTGCACTGCCACTCAGCAAAATTGCATACTTTAACCCCAGCGTTTGGGAGGCAGAGGCAGACTATGGCTGAATTCCAGGCCAGCCAAGGATACAGAATGAGACCCCATTCTTACCCTCCCCCCAAGACCCCAAAATGTATTTTGTGCTTGTGTATGTACATGTGTGTTGCAGCATGGAAATGTCCAAGGACAACTTGTAGAAGCTCTGTCCCTTCACAGTATAAGTCCTGAATTCAAACTAAGATCCTCGGGCTTAGCCACAGTCTTCCGTATGTACTGAGCCATATCACTGGCCCTTGATTGACTGATGGATTATTTTTTGAGATAAGGTCTCTTGTAGCTCTAGCTGGGCTACGTGCTCCAAAGTTATCTTGACCGGCTGATCTTCCTGCCCCCCCCCCCCCGAGTGCTGGAATGATACTCAGGCAGCACCTCTTGGGGAGGGTGCTGGCCTTCACCTTGATTCTGTTGCCTCAGCTTCAGTGAGTGCTTGGGTCTCATTCTTTTCTTTATCTGTAAAATGGGTGAATACCTGCTCAAGACTTCATGACTCTTGAACATCCGGGCAGGGTGAGGGACTTGAAGTGGGTTCATCCCATGCCTGACAAGTGTCGTCTTTGACTCCAGACACAGCTGTGATCAGCCCCCAGGACCCCACCCTTCTCATCGGCTCCTCCCTGCAAGCTACCTGCTCTATACATGGAGACACACCTGGGGCCACTGCTGAGGGGCTCTACTGGACCCTCAATGGTCGCCGCCTGCCCTCCGAGCTGTCCCGCCTCCTTAACACCTCCACCCTGGCCCTGGCCCTGGCTAACCTTAATGGGTCCAGGCAGCAGTCAGGGGACAATCTGGTGTGTCACGCCCGAGACGGCAGCATTCTGGCTGGCTCCTGCCTCTATGTTGGCTGTAAGTGGGGCCCCAGACACTCAGGGATAGATGGGGGGTGACAATGACAGATTTAGAGCTTGGATCCTCTGTCCTGGGGCGGAGCCATGGGCTCTCACACTCCCATACAGTCATGGTCATACCCAGCACAGGCATTGCAACCCTAGGGACAGCTGTGGCTGCATTGTCCCCTGGGTACCCAGCTGTCCTCTGTCCTGGGGCAGAGCCATGGGCTCTCACACTCCCATACAGTCATGGTCATACCCAGCACAGGCATTGCAGCCCTAGGGACAGCTGTGGCTGCATTGTCCCCTGGGTACCCCGCTGTCCTCTGTCCTGGGGCAGAACCATGGGCTCTCACACTCCCATACAGTCATGGTCATACCCAGCACAGGCATTGCAACCCTAGGGACAGCTGTGGCTGCATTGTTCCCTGGGTACCCCGCTGCTTTAGAAAAGCTGTCATCTTTTCCTTGCAGTGCCCCCTGAGAAGCCCTTCAACATCAGCTGCTGGTCCCGGAACATGAAGGATCTCACGTGCCGCTGGACACCGGGTGCACATGGGGAGACATTCTTACACACCAACTACTCCCTCAAGTACAAGTTGAGGTTGGTACCCAGCCGAGCCTTGCTGTGTGACTTCTGGCAATACTTACCTTCTCTGATCAAATATGCTCCTGTCTAAGAACTCAAAAGGGACTCTCGCACCTCCACAGGTGGTACGGTCAGGATAACACATGTGAGGAGTACCACACTGTGGGCCCTCACTCATGCCATATCCCCAAGGACCTGGCCCTCTTCACTCCCTATGAGATCTGGGTGGAAGCCACCAATCGCCTAGGCTCAGCAAGATCTGACGTGCTCACACTGGATGTCCTGGACGTGGGTGAGCCCCCAGTGTCCACCTGGCGTTCTGCCCTAGACCTAATAGGCCCCCCCCCCCAGACTTTTTGGTTCTTCTAGAGGTCTCAGCCACAGCCATGGTGGTTGCAGTGCAGTGGTTGTTGATAACTTGATGCAAAGACTTTCCCCCCAAGACAGTCAAGATTTTCCCCTCTCCACCCCCAACACATACACACACACACACACACACACACACACACACACTGCAGAGAACACCTGGCCTGACCCCCCTCCCTCTCAACAGCCCAGGTGTTCAGAAGGCAGTCCTAGGGGACTAAGAGGAGGCGCCCAGGTCGGAAGGCGCCCCAGGAAGCCGAGGCCTTGAGCTGGGGGGTGGGGGGCGAGGGTTGGAGGCAGGAAGTGGATGATCCCTGAGCAGAACTGGGCCTAATCTAATTAGGGTGTTCCCAGCCCAGAGCAGCCTGGGCCATTTAACCCTTCAAGTGCCTCACTGAAGACTCAGGGGAGAGATCAGCTTGTTCTCTCTCCATGGGCCCTGAGGAGGTTCCTGGGTGCCCCTGGCTCATTCCCACATCCCAGAGGTTTTGTGTCTTCCTGGTATCTAACCCTCAGTTGTGCCCTGTGGCTGGCACAGCTGCCCCGTGGAGGCTCTTGGTAATGTACAAGGCAACAGAGGTGGGCATGGGGTGGGGATACATAGGGATGGAGCCAAATAGCACCTCAGGGTGGGTGACATACAATAAAGCTTGTCACCCTGACACTCAGGAAGCCTACCCATGATGATCACCACTGTTGACATCACTCTGGGACATGGTAGTGAGACCCTGGCTCAAAACACTGACTTAGCTTTCACAGTCAACTTGTGACTTAATACTGGAACTCAGGGCCTAATAGGTGCTGGGTGATGCTTGCCTCACTCCTGTTTAGTGAGACCTATGCTGCTGTTCTGTCCCCTTGAGGACAGGATTGTGTGTCTTCCATCAAGATAGGAACGGTGGTAGCAGCAACTGCTGCTGGCTGTTTCTGGAATATTAAATGACAGTTATCTATCAGGCCTGGGTGAGTAGCCAACAGGGGTGGAGGGTGGGGGCGGGGGTCTGGAAAACGGAAATAGGGTCGCAGGAGCCACTGCAGCCAGATTACACCACTGGAAGTTCTGTCACTAGGCCATTCTCACCAAGCAGAGTCCTCAGAACTGGGCACACAGTTGCCAGCATTTAATGCCAGCATTAGGGGAGGCAGAGGCAGAAGGATCTCTCTGAGTTCAAGGCCATCCTGAATCCACATAACGAGCTCCAGGGCTGCGCACTAAAACCTTGTCTCAAAAACAAACAAAACAAAACATCTCCAGTGACCAGGCTTGCTCCACCCCCAGTGACCACGGACCCCCCACCCGACGTGCACGTGAGCCGCGTTGGGGGCCTGGAGGACCAGCTGAGTGTGCGCTGGGTCTCACCACCAGCTCTCAAGGACTTCCTCTTCCAAGCCAAGTACCAGATCCGCTACCGCGTGGAGGACAGCGTGGACTGGAAGGTGCCCGTCCCGCCCCGGACCCGCCCCTGGCCCCGCCCCCCGCATCTGACTCCTCCTTCACCGTGCAGGTGGTGGATGACGTCAGCAACCAGACCTCCTGCCGTCTCGCGGGCCTGAAGCCCGGCACCGTATACTTCGTCCAAGTGCGTTGTAACCCATTCGGGATCTATGGGTCGAAAAAGGCGGGAATCTGGAGCGAGTGGAGCCACCCCACCGCTGCCTCCACCCCTCGAAGTGGTGAGCACCTCTCCAGGGCTGGCTGGCCCGTGGAATCCCCAGTCCATCCTGTTTCCTTTTTTTCCCTTTTTTGAGACAGCGTCTTCAGGTAGCGCATGCTGGCCTTAAATTCGGTATGTAGTCAAGGATGACCTCGAACTCCTGGTCCTTTTTTTCTCCACTTACAGACAATGGCCAGCGGCCATCACCACCCTTGGGAGACTAGCCGTGGCTTATGGCTCCGGAGTCTATTTAACCTGTCATTTGGTGACAGATGGAGAACAACAGTGTGACCTCTTGTAAGAGAACTGAAGACAGGCTGTTTTTAACCCCAGTATCCTAGACTCTCTAGAGGTTAACTTTATATAAAATAGACTCTTACAGCCAGTTATCACGTGGTCCCACGGAACCTTTTGTCACACAACCTATAGACCACAATGCCTACCACATGAGGGTCTCTACTGCTGGGCCACCCCTCCAACCCTTAATATAAGGTAACCTAGGCAGCCTTAATATTTGCAATCCTCCTGCCTCAGCCTCTTGAATGCTCAGAAACCAGGCATTAACCCAAGTTTCTCTTCTCTGGGTTCTTAAGGTGGTAGGGCCTAAAGATGACTTCCTTTGTCCTGAAGACTCTCCGAGCCCATGGATCTACACTCTCTAATATGAAATATATTGCATAAAACGTCTGGCCTCAGTTTCCCCAGCTAGGCACTTCAGTATTTCCAGGCAGTAGAGGAGGAGGCATCCCCCACCCGCTTCTGCGGGTCCCTAAGACAGAATACTTATACACTGAAACTCTGAGCTCACGCAGACGCATATACTCAGTTTGATGATGATGAAATAATGGGGAAACTGAGGCTCGGAGAGATTCCTGGAGGAAGAGGGTCAAAACCAGTTCCAGGAAGCTCTCCAGCCCCCATCCGGGCCTCTCCAGGTTCTGGGCTTGGCGGGAGTGAACACAGCTGGGAGGGGCTGGAGCCTGGGAGCTTTGGCCCTTGCTCGTGCCCAGCACCTGCGATTCTTGCACGGGAGCCAGCAGGCGGCTGCGTCCGCCCGGGAGACTGAGGAGGCCGGGGGTAGGGTTGGAGGGAGGTAAGCAGGGGCTGTGGGGGCCGAGGTTTGTGCCAGGGCCTGTCAGCGAGTCCCCAGTTTTATTTATGGCGTGAGGCCGATGTCCTTATCCGCTGGCCTGCTGGGGGATGGCTGCGGCTGGGGATTGGACCCAAGGGCTGGCCTCCCACTCGGTCCTTCAGTCCACTCCATGTCACACCCGAGCATTCTCTCAGGCTTATCTTGGGAACCAGCCCGTGTTCTGTGCTGTCTGTCTGTCTCCATTTCTGTCATTCACTTTCCCAGAGCCTTTTCTTTTTTACGCTTTTAATGTAAGTTTTTAAAATTGCTTTTGTATAATGTGTGTGCCTTCGCGAGCGTGCGTGCCACAACACACACGTGAAGGTCAGAAAACTTTTGTGAGTAGGTTCCTTCCACCATGTGGGACTATGGCTGGCGACAAGAGCAATTACTGAGCCATCTCGCCAGCCCCTCACCCCTCACTTCCCACCCTGTTTAGATAGTCACGGGATTAGGAAGGTAAATTGCTGGCTTTAATTTCGCAGCTCTCCTGCCTCAGCCTGCCAAGTGCTGTGCCACCACGTTTGTGGGAGGGGCTCTCCTCACAGTGACTGGGGGTACACAGTCCCAAGAGCTCTGCTTTCTAGGTCTTTGTCCTTGCTTTGTCCGTGTCCCTAGAGTCTCTGGCCTCACTTAGTCTCCATTGATTTCCTTCCGAATACTCGGTTTTGCCTCCCACTGATTTGACTCCCTCCTTTGCCTGTCTCCATCGCCGTGGCATTGCCATCCATCCCTCTGGGTGACTCTGGGTCCACACCTGACACCTTTCCCAACTTTCCCCGGCCGAAGCTGGTCTGGTATGGGAGGCCGCCGTCCCGCTCGCGCCTCCTGCTGGCCGCGCCCCAACACTGCCGCTCCATTCTCTTTAGAGCGCCCGGGCCCGGGCGGCGGGGTGTGCGAGCCGCGAGGCGGCGAGCCCAGCTCGGGCCCGGTGCGGCGCGAGCTCAAGCAGTTCCTCGGCTGGCTCAAGAAGCACGCGTACTGCTCGAACCTTAGCTTCCGCTTGTACGACCAGTGGCGTGCTTGGATGCAGAAGTCACACAAGACCCGGAACCAGGTAGGAAAGTTGGGGGAGGCTTGCGTGGCGGGAAAAGGAGCAGAGGAGGAGAGAGACCCGGGTGCAGCCTCCACAACACCGCACTCTTCTTTCCAAGCACAGGACGAGGGGATCCTGCCCTCGGGCAGACGGGGTGCGGCGAGAGGTAAGGGGGTCCGGGTGAGTGGGGCCAACCGCAGTCTAGATGAGGCCCTTTCCCCACCCTCCGTGTTGCTCAAAGGGATCTCTTAGTGCTCATTTAGCTTGTATAAAAACCCACTGCAAAGAAGCGCCAGGCTTTACTGCATCATCATCAAGGTGCCGGAGGGTCCAGGCTTAATGTGGCCTCTCTTCTGCCCTCAGGTCCTGCCGGCTAAACTCTAAGGATAGGCCATCCTCCTGCTGGATCAGACCTGGAGGCTCACCTGAATTGGCGCCCCTCTGTACCATCAGGGCAACAAAGAAACCTACCAGGGGCTGGGGCACAATGAGCTCCCACAACCACAGCTTTGGTCCACATGATGGTCACACTTGGATATACCCCCATGTGGGTAGGGTTGGAGTAATGCAGAGCCCTCCAAGAGCCTCTTTAAGTAAATAAATGAGTTGTTCAGGTCCCAATGGCCAGTGTGTCTGGGGCCTATGTGCGCGCGGGGGGAGGTAGTATAGTATACCCCCTCCCCACCCATGAATTTCAGTCCCGTTTTCTAGAACACTACCTGTCCCAGAACTCCTTGGGGGTGTGAAATCTTACACCTGCTCTCCCCGTTTCCCTGGAGAATCCCCCTCCCCCCCAAGATGGCCGACCCATCCCAAGATACAGAGCTGATGGGAAAGCTGCAGAGGGAGAATTCTTTATTGCGTGAGGCACATTGGAGGGCAGCCCAGCAGGGCACGACCTCAGCCAGCTGGCGGTCAGGGCTGGGCTCGACGCCATGGGCCTCTTTTCCCGGCTTCCTCTGGTCCCTGGGGAGCCGCCCTCACTCGGCAGATTCCGCATCAAACCTGAGTTCCTGCAGAACCTCGCTGATCGCCTCCATGGTTTTAATTACCCTACAAGAGCGGATGGAAACTATAAATAAAACCCAGATGGGGTGAATTAGCTGAGCTGCACAGCTAGCGGGGAGGGGGGCTATGGCAAGCCTTGGGCCCTCCTGCCTGCGGCCAAACCTCAAGCCCAGCCTGGGAGCATGCCCAGGAGGCCGGGTGGCTCTGTGGGTCACAGTAGGCTCATGGGAAAGGCCATGGTGGGGGGAAGGGGATGTTTGTGCATGGCCGTCTATGCATAGAGACCTGCAGTAGACCTGTAGGGGCTCACGGGGGAGCAAGTGACCGTGGTCACGTTCAAACTCCTGGAAGCAGTGGAAACTAAGAGACATGATATGCCTGCACACCCTGGGAAGTACGAATCTGGGAACACCAGAGTGCCTGCCCTCTCTGACTGGCTTAGCGTTGGGCTGACCCAAGGTGCCAATCTAAGGTGGCAGGCCAAAGGGCCAACAGGGCTCACTTTATTTTCAGCTGGTGCAACTTTTCAGGGTCCGGTTCTGACACCCCTGGTGTCCCCATCACCTGCAGCAGCGCCACCTGGAGGAGGAAATGGGAGTTACAGTAGACAAAAGCCACACAGAGGGAAGGAGGGCCAGGAGTGGACCCTAAGGAGAGCAGAGCTTGAGTGGGAGGAGCGTATGGTTTGCTTTTAGGGCTCTCCTATGGAAGGAGGTACAGAATATGGCCACAGTTTGGAAAAGCCAGGGAATGGAGGCAGGTATGGTAGGTGTGGCCTCCACCCCAGTGGCGGGACACGGAGTTACAATTCTAGGATGGAAATAGATGTGGGACTCTGCAGAGTTTGGGATTCTGCACTAAGAGTTCCAGACCAAAGAGCTACATGGTTTACAATGGACAAGCACCTCTCCTGCTACCACTGGCTGTAAGGTTAGGGTAGGTGGAGTCTTGGGATCTGGGTCAAGGACCAAGGACGATAAGTGTCTGAGGATACTTGTGGAGGAAGTAGTTTGTGGGTTCCAACGGTGATAACCCAGAGTTAGGGACTTAAAAAGCCACAGTGGTCGATGCGTTGGGTTTCTGGAGTTCTTAGGATAGCTTCACAGAGGGGCTGGTATAATTAAGCAAACATCTGGGAGGGAAATGTAGGCAGCCAGGAAAGAGTGGGAGAGGGCCCAAATGCATAGAGGTGTGTGGCAAAAATAGTAGTAGGTCGGGGTGGCCGAGAATGGGTTGTGGCCCATGCCCCACTCTAAAGGAGTGGTCTTACCGTGGCCAGGCGCCTCTGTTCTAGCTCCTGCAGGCTGCGCACATGGCGGGCGAGCACCGGTTGCGCTCGAGGCCCCGCCAACTCTGCTTCCACTGCTAATACCTCCCGCGAGGCAGCGGCGAAGGCCTGGGTCACCTCGTGCACGACATTCCGATAACTTGGGAAGTCATAGTGTTGATCACTGAGCAGGTACTGACGGTGAGCTCTGCAGTGGACCGTGAGGATGCTGAATCAACACGCTGACTCTCGCAGACCACGCTCCCCGCTCCAGCTACGTGGAAGATTCCGCCCCCCCCCCGACTCGAAAGAGACAAACCCGAACCCCACAGACTGGGCGACCTGCTGTCAGGACAGAGCTAGTGCTTACCCATCTCTGCATTCAGAGAAGCGAGGGATCTGGCGGAGGGTCACACCGCAGCTCCTCCTTCCAGACCACGCCCACGGTCACATTCCGCTCTACACCTATCTACCCTGCTACTAAGGGCTACACCCCCGAGTAGACAGGCTTCAGTGTCACAGATCCTTTTACCCACCCTTCTAGACTTCGCTTCCAAGTACGCCCTGCTCCCGGCAGCAGCACTCCCGCATCTGCTGGACCAAATCTGTTTTTCTCCCTACCTCTTCCGACCAAGTCCACAACCTAGTTCCTCCCAGCCACGCCTCCAGCCGCCTCCCTGCAGGTCCCCCTCTGGCAAGCTCTCCCAGGGCCCGCCCCCTCCTCCAGCCCAGCCCGCTCACTGGTCCAGACGGCGGAAGGCCTGTGCGCGTTCATCCTGAAGCTGCTGGATTCTTCGCACCAGTGTAGCGATCGGGGCGTCTCTCTATGGAGGTGTGGGGCCATGAAGCCGGAGTCCTGAGCCCATCCCGCCACCCCGCACCCATCCCACCCGCAACCAGGCTCACCCAGGCCCACGCGGACTCCGCAGACCCGGGACCGTCTGCAGCAGCCAACACCTCTGCAGCGGCGGTGAGCATGACTGCGTAGTCAAGTGGCACTTGGGAACGGCCGCTGCGCCCCCTGCCGGCCGGGAGGTCCACGACCAGCCCGCGCGCACCTGGCTGCCTTTGAATTCGTTTTTGTTTTGTTGAGACAGGGTTTCTCAGTGTAGTCCTGGCTGTCCCTGCCTCTGCCTCCCAAGTGCTGGGGTTAAAGGCGTGAGCCACCACCGTCCGGCTGAACTCTAGTTTCTAAAGGAACTAAATGGTTAGTACCAGGACTCTGTGTACATCCGCCAGATCCTTGTGACAAGCGGGGATCGAATAGGGTCACAATTGAAGTTAAGGTATTTCTACACAGGTGATGCTTACAGTTTAGCTAGAGGCTAAACTGGTTTCAGTGGCTGAGTACTGGTTGCTGTTGCAGGGCTGGACCCAAGGACACTACCCACATGGCCACTCACACCTATCTGCAGGACACTTAACACTTTTTTGTTTTTTTTTTCAAGACAGGGTTTCTCTGTGTGGCCCTGGCTGTCCTGGAACTCACTCTGTAGACCAGGCTGGACTTTTAAAAAAGTATTTGTTTTTTACATGTAAATACACTGTGGCTGTCTTCAGACACACCAGAAGAGGGCATCAGATCAATTATAGATGGTTGTGAGCCACCAAGTGGCTACTGGGATTTGAGCTCAGGACCTCTGAAAGCAGTCAGTGCTCTTAGCCTCTGAGCGACCTCTGCAGCCCCTAAGGCACCTCTGAGGTCACCTGACATAGTACACATGGGGATGCAGGGCAGTGGCAATGCTCGCCCTAAATCTCAGCACCCGGGAGACAGGAAAACTCTGGGAGTTTGAGGCCAGCCAAAACCAAGCCGGGACTGCTCTGAAGTGGCCTGTGCAAACGAGGTAGGTTATGCTCCGAAAGGTTCCTGCCCCAAATGACTGTGGAGATGCTGGTTGCACATACACGGGGAATCTGCAAGCTGCTGGCAACCAGGTTCGAACCCGCAGAACCTTCCAAATGACAAGGCTGACTGTATACCTGAAGTCAATTGCAAGCAACATGGCCCTTCTAGCACTTCCCATGATGGGCAAAATGGTCCTAGGCCCCCTAGAGTACCCAGCTACACATGCAAAAAAGTGTGCCTGATATTCAAAAATCAAAGGTAGATGAGATGGCTTCGTAAGCCCATGTAAAGTGTTACTTGTAATCCTTGGTGCCATGCCTAATGGTGAACTCTATTAGGTTGTTCAGCAACTTAACTGGCGTACAGAGTACTGAGTTGGGTGAACTACCTACCCCTCCAGAGACCCTAAACTGTGGCACACATCAGAGCTGTGACAAGATCTGTGAGCCGAGCCTGCTTCCCCACAGCAGCACTGTGGGCTCCTTTACATGGTTCCAAGGCTTTCAAGTTCTAACCCACTGGTTCACCTGCTGCCTCCGCAGCCTCCAAGGTTCAAGGGCAGCCCAAGCTACATGGTGAGATGCCCTTCTCACCAGGAGCACCCCCTCCCCGCCTATCCCTGAACAGAACAGTCACTTTGGACACCAATTACTGCTCCAGTCGACGGAAGGGGACTTTATTTGGTCCCGGGGTCACAGGCCAGGTGTGACCCCAGCTTTATTTGACCTTCTTCTTGGGGCGCAGGTTGTTGGTGTGGCCGCACTTCTTCTTGCGGCAGTTGACTGCNCNAGGGTGCAGGCNTGNGTAGCACTTGCGGCAGATCATCTTNTCACAGTTGTACTTCTGGGCAAGCTGACGAAGGGACGGCTCAATGATGCCACCGCGCAGACGCAGCACCAGGTGCAAGGTGGACTCTGGGAAAGAGAACAGGCTGCTCAGGGCAGGACCTCACACGGGACAGTGAGGTGGGCTGCCCTCAGAGAGGTTCCTCTACAGAGGCAGCCAGACACTGTGGTGGTGGGATGACAGACATCTGGGAAGCACCAGGGAACTTTACAAGTCCATTGTGAGCACAAGTCAAACAAGGACAAGAAATATGTCCAGCGGAGGCCAGCCCCACAGACAGCGCAGCAAGCATCCAGGCGCTGACATACTGATGCCCCCAACCCCCAGCACTCCACACTCAGGCTCACACACTCACACAGAGAACAGGCAAGCAGATGTGATGGCACACACCTTTGAGCACATGGGAAGCACACAGAATCGTCAGTGCTACAGAGATGCACAGAATGTGAGTATGGTGGTGGTGGGTGGCAGGGACATGGAACACAGGAATAAGTAAATGGCAGCGTGGCTCCAATGGGTTTGAGGCCAACATGAGCTACAAGGAGTTCCAGACAGCCTAGGCCTAGGTTGACACTAAGCCTCAAATCAAACAACAAAAACCAAAACCAAAGTAAAGGTTTGGCAAGTAGGGGCAGCCAGGTGAGTCTGTCTGGTGAGCTGGGCTCAATCCCTGAAGCCCACACAAGGCTAGACAGCTGTCTTCTGCCCTTTGCTCACAGCCATCACAAATACACCCAGTAAATACAAACATAAAGTTATGAGTCAACCATGCCAATGACTGCAACAGCAGTCGGATGCCAGCCCCCACCTACAATACCAGTCAAGCAAAACAGCCCTTACCTTTCTGGATGTTGTAGTCCGAGAGGGTGCGGCCATCCTCCAGCTGTTTGCCGGCAAATATCAGCCTCTGCTGGTCAGGTGGGATGCCTGTGCACGAGAGAAACCAGGTTGGTCACAGCCCCTTCCTGCAGAAGCTGGGAAGACCTCATTCCCGAAAGAGGCGACCAGACCAAGATCCTTAAGCACTCCCACCCGCAGGAGAGAGCCCTGAACAGCACAGCCCACCTTCCTTGTCTTGGATCTTGGCCTTGACATTCTCGATGGTGTCACTGGGCTCGACCTCAAGAGTGATGGTCTTGCCCGTCAGGGTCTTCACGAAGATCTGCATGTTGGCGTCTGCTACACAGCAGAAGGAGACGCATGAGTTACGTGTCAGTGAGGCCGAGGACCGTCGGCTTCTACTAACCACCTAAGGCTGCTTATTTCTTAGCTACCTTTACTACCAAAAAGCCAAGTCCTGCTGCGGACCGAAGCTCAGTATTCCCACTCTGCCCAGTCACCACCACCGGTGGGGCGGGAAGTCCTACGCAACGGCATGGCACCCTAGCAGGAGTGCCTTCCAACGGAAGGATGGGACAGCAGAGGTTTCTTCTCAGCAGGGCAGGCTGGACTCACTGTGCCCTGCCCTCGGGTGCTGCGGTGAGCGCGCGGTTCACCACCACAGTCTCGGCTTTTTTTTTTTTAAAGACAAAGGTCAACCCGGGCAAACTTCCCAGCCTTGGGTGGCCCCAAGCCCCCGCTGCAGCTCGGGCTGGGCCCAGCACAGGCGCTGGAGCCCAGGTCGGCGGCCTCGGTCTTTCCGCCCGCAGCTCCCTCCCGGGCTGCACTGCCGCGTGCCCGCCGCGCGCCCAGGTCCCCGCGGCCGGGTCCCGCCGAGCATGCACGGCGCCCGCGAACCCCTACAGCCGCCTCGCCGACCCCCGCCGCGTCCCCGCCCCTGCCCGGCAGCCACCAGCCCAGCCGCGATGAGGCCGCCACCGACCCGCTCGGCCGCCTCGTTGAAGAGAAAGAGGACGGCGGAACCGGAAACCCCCGAGTCTCCTCTCAGGGCGCCTGCGCACTGAGCACGCTGCGCGTTGACGTCACAATCCGCGCCGCACGTCGTCCCGCCCCGGGCTTCGCCGGGCGCCATGTTGGGTCCTGGCAGGGTAAGCCGGACAGTCTGGCGCGGCTTCCGGGTGGAGCTTAGCGCCAGAGTGAATGCGGCTCCTGCGGGGCGTCCCGCGCTGCCTTCGCGGCGGGGACCGGTTTTTGTGTGATTGAGGCGTAGCTAGCGTTGTGCTGTCACCGCCACAGGCGGGCTGCGGTGAGTACGAGGCTAGCCTGCGCTACCTGCCGCTTTCTCCAGCGCCGATGGGAAGACTCGCGGGGAGAGGCACGTCTCCATCACGGCGGAGGGCGAGAACCGACCCGAGCTGTTCGCCAGCTTTATCCCCGCGCACACGCAAAGGAAATGAATCCTAGCAGTTGGGGGACAGGAGCCGCGGATTCCTGGAAGTTCAAGGCCACTGTGGTCCAAAGTGGAGCAGCCGCAGTGAGCTCCTGGTTCAGACAAAAGCAGTATCGTCACCAGACGCGGGAGAGCTGACTTTCCGATGAGCTTGGCTGTGTGGCTCTTTGTTTCTTAACTATTTCCCCGTGCACCAGGCAAAGAGCACGTGTGGAGGTAACTGGGAAAATGCCTTTTATTTTTTAAATTGACAATAGGCTCCCCATATAGACTGATTAGGATTTCCTTCAAGTCCTCCCAGATTGTCCCCAGGTCCCTACCCACTCAAAGCCACACTTTTTTTCACTTTTTTTTATTGTTGTTTTTAATTAGGAAAGAAACAGGCGAATAAAATAAAACAAAAACCAAAATAGGACGAGAAACACAGACATAGGCTCGCACATTTGTAAAACAAAGTTGGAAACCATAACATGCAACTAAAAGGTCAGACAGCATGAGGCAAACACCTCCAAAATTACGGTTTTTATTTTGTGGCCTGCCCTTAAAGTGTGGTTGGTGTATCCAGTAAGACTGTTGGAGAAAATAATTTTCCATTTGTGAATGGCTGTCACTTGGAGATAGCTTCTGAATTAGGGTTGGGGTGTCTTCCCCTCTTAGCACTGTGGCCCTTTTCTGGCTTAGACCCCCACAGGTCCTGTCATGCCACCGGTCTGAGTTCATGTGTGTTAGTCATGCTGGGTTTAGAGGTCCTGTGCCTTGGTGGTCTCTCCCTGCTCCAGGTTTCACACTGCACACTGTCCAGTTGTGGGTCTCTCTTTGTTCCCATTTAATGCTGGCTGAGCAAGGCAGTGGCCGGCTTCCCCACCAGTTGCCAGGTGGAAAACACCTCCAAGAAGACACTTTGAATGAAAGTACATACATTCATATAGTGTACCACCTGAGTGCTGTGCTCATAGACACCAGAAGAGGGCGCTCATATGGAAATGCAGTTACTGATGACTGGGAGCCTCCATGTGGATACTGAGAAGTGACCCTCTTCCTCTTCCGAAAGCAGCCTCTTAACCTCTGAGCTATTTCAGCAACCCTAAAAATAGTTATTATGTGTATGAATGTGTTGCCTGTTTGTGTGTTGTGTACCATTAAAATGGCTGGTGCCATGAAGTCCAGTAGAGTCCCATTTGTCCTGAGACTGGAGTTATAGTTGTAATCTTCCATGTGGGCACTGCAGTTTCCTTTAATGCCACCCTGCAGTGCTGCTGCTAGACCCCAAGACCCAGTGCTTACTTGGCATGGCTCTGGAACCGGGCTATGTCCTGACACACTATCATTTAAGACTGCTTCAAGGCTAGGAAGATGGTTCAGTGGGTAAAGCTCCTGCCGTGCAAGCCTGAAGACCCAAGTTCAAATCCCCAGGACAAAAGTAAAAGCTGTGTGAAATGGTAGCAGGTGTCTGCAATCCTAGTCCAGTGTCTAGACAGCAGAACTCAAAAGTCCTAGGCCAGGGAGCGGCCTCAGCACGGAACAAGACTTTCTCAGAGAAGGTAGTCCATCAAGGCAGGTTTTGCCCTCTGACTCCAACTTGGATGCCTCAGGACTCTCACCTGGCACATCCCTGTCTTGGTACTTCACAGAGTCTGGAGTTTGGCCAGCCTCCTCCAGCAGGGCCCCCTGGAGCCATCCAGAACCTACCCATGTTCTCAGGTGTGAGGCCCAAAGACAGAAGCAAGCCAGTGCTGGTATAAATGTTTGCTTTTAACAGTCTTTATTGATAACTTCCCAACATCTGTAAACATCAGGTACAAAAATATTCCATTCAGTTGTTTTCTAAGATAACTGGCCAGCTCCTGGAGATGCCTGATGGGCCTTCGAGAAGCACAGCTCTCCACAGTCAAGGCTGCCTCTATCTTTAACCTTCGATTTCTCCAGAATTCAACACAACAGGAAAAAAGTACTCCACAGAGGGAGATAGCCCAGTGCTGAGTGAGCAGCTGCCAGTGGGTAGGAACAAGCTCGGCCCTCCTGTGCCCACACAAGGTGTTGGGGACAGAGGATCTGGCTTTGGTCTCTGGGGACCTCAGAAGCACTGTTCAAAGCTGGCCCAGGCTGAGCTCAAGGTTACCTGTACTCAGCTGGGGCGCCCGTGCTGGCATAGGGAAGTCCTGCTCTTAGGGGGAGTGGCAGGAATTAGGAACCCTGCCTATGAAAGAATGGAACAGCCAAGCTGACCGATTGGGACCCTAGGAGGACCACAGCTGCCCTGAGCCTTTCTGGGATGGTGGGAGGGAGGCTATTCTTCATGTGTTTCTTCCTCCTCATCTGTCTGTCTGTGGCCATTGATGGCAGGAGAGCCAGGTCGCATGTGTGATAGGTCCTCAAAGCCAGGACTTAGGGATGGTGAGACTGTGTCAGGGCTGGTGTCACAGGAGCCCGTGCTCTGCTCCGAGGTGGCGATGGTTGTGGTGATACTGGGTGGGATAGGGTCTTCATCGTCATCCTCTAGGAATGAACCCTCTGGGATGTCTGGGGAAGGAACCCCCATGTTGGTCAAGTCACTCTGTGCAGATTCCAGCTTTCCTATATGGGTGGCCCCTAAAACTCTCACCCTTGGGGCATGACTCAGCCCACTTTACAGAGGAGGAAATTGAGGCCTGGGCAGATGTAAGGAAAGTCATCACAGGTCTAGGGTGGGCATGAACTCAGAGTGAACATGCCCATTTGTCATCCAGTATAGGAGACAGGCAGGAGGAACACAAGGATTCTGAGGCTAGCCAGGACTGCACATGAAGTGCTGAAACAAAACAAAACCAACTAAGCTGGGCGTGGTGGCGCACACCTTTAATCCCAGCACTTGGGAGGCAGAGACAGGCGGATTTCTGAGTTCGAGGCCAGCCTGGTCTACAGAGTGAGCTCCAGGACAGCCGGGGCTACACAGAGAAACCCTGTCTCAAAAAATAAAAAAATAAAAAGTGAGTTCTAGGACAGCCAGGGCTACACAGAGAAACCCTGTCTCGAAAAAACAAAACAAAACAAACCAACTAAAGCCGCAGGTTGCCTGGCACAGGCAGAGAGGCTGGGTCTGGCTGTGTGTACAGCAGCCCTGCCTTGTACTAGCATTCTAGGTACAGGCAGAAGGATCAGGAGTTCAAAGCCATCTTTAACTACAAAAGAATTTGAGGCCAGCTTGTGTTACCTTAGACCATGTCTTGAAAACACAAAGCAAAGCTGGATGGGGGTGGCACATGCCTAGCAATCAGGAGGCAGAGGCAGGCGGATCTCCTGAGTTTAAGGCCAGCCTGGTCTACAAAGTGAGGTCCAGGACAGTCAGAACCACCATGCAGTGAAACCCTATCTCAGAATAAAATCAAACAAACAAAACAAAAAAAAAAAACCCAAAAACAAAAAAACCCCACCCAGGAGATGAGGCGAGCAGACAGAGCCTTTGGCAATGTCAGGCCCCCAGTGATTTTGCAGCAGTTTCCTCTTTGTGAAATGGAATGTCCCACGCTCACCTCACACATGCTTTTGAGTGGCCTGGTTCACAGGGCTCCTGGGTGTGAGAGTAATCACTACTCATTCCTGAAACCAGCCTCCAGAAAGGACCTGGCAGCCCCTGCAGCCTCCCACTGCAGAGCCCTCTCCACCCACCACCCTTGGGACCCTGGCAGGAGCTGTACAAGCAGACTGCAGATGCCAGCAGAGACACTGGCAGCAGCAGGGGGTGGGGCTGAGGGAGGGGAGGGGGGCACACTTACTGCTGAAGGCCTCTGGGTGCTGCCGGGCCAGCTTCCCCTTCAGTGTTCTGTGGAGAAGGGGATAGACAGGGATGAGCCACAGCCTCGCTGGACTCTGGGAACTGCTTGTGTCTGTCTCACTGATCTGGGCACTTGTCTCCCTGCTGTCCCATGCCCATGGATCCTCCTCTCTTCCTAGGGGGAGACCTGAGCTGACTGCAGCATACTTAATCCTCCTTTCCCGGCTCCCAGGTGATGAGCTCAGAGTCCTACATTGGGTCTTCTCAGGCTATGTCTACCTTGGTTGTGGCTCCATGAACCAGGCTATCTATCTGGTCAGCAAGCCCCTGAGTGCAGATGATAGGCACCACCTAGACCCAGCATTTAAATTTTTCATTTTGTCGGGCTGGAGAGATGGCTCAATGGTTAAGAGCACTGTCTGCTCTTCCAGAGTTCAACTCTCAGTAACCACATGGTGGCTCACAACCATCTGTAATGGGATCTGGTGCCCTTTCCTTGTATGTCTGAAGACAGCTACAGTGTACTCACATACATAAAATAAATCTTTAAAAAATTTTTTCAGCAGGGCGTGGTGGCGCACGCCTTTAATCCCAGCACTCGGGAGGCAGAGGCAAGTGGATTTCTTAGTTCGAGGCCAGCCTGGTCTACAAAGTGAGTTCCAGGACAGCCAGGGCTATACAGAGAAACCCTGTCTCGAAAAACCAAAAAAAATTTTTTTTTTTC
>NC_034608.1:85184228-85197963 GCF_900095145.1 Mus pahari
TTTTTTTTTTTTTTTTTTTTTTTTTTTTGAGTCAGTGTCTCATTATGTAGCCTTGACTGGCTTGGAGCTCATGAATGAAGGAGTTAAAGCTGTGTGCCACTGCACCAGACCCAGACTTATTTTCTACTTTGTACTTGGCCTGTGTGCCTCTATGGAACAGGTGTATATAGTGCTTACAGCACCAGAAGGTGTGGGTCCCATGGAACATGAGTCCCAGTTGTGAGCCGCCTTTCTCAGCATCACTCACTCCTCGAGCTGACTGCTCCTTGTTACTTGTAAACCCAAGTCATTCCCAAGGGCCAGGGCGGTTCCTGTTTGATTTTGTCTGGGAGTTTACATGACCACATCTGAATATAACCTAAAGAACCAGAAGAGAATCCTGGGCATGGTGGCAAAACCTAAAAAACAAAACAAAACAAAACAAAACCCCCAAACAGAAAATAACCAAGTAAATAATCCGAAGCAGAGAGCCCTAGAAGATGCTGCCACATCTGGCTGCAGGCTGTGTCATGAACACAGAGCTGGCCACTAGGATGAACTTGGAGCATCTGCATGCTTGGCAAACACCACCAAGTCACCTTCAAAAGCTACACTCAGGGTGAAGCTGTCCCAGAGAGGGAGTGAAGCACCCTGAACAAGACTCCCTGCATACCCAAACTGGGCTCTGGGTGCCAATGCCAAAAGCCAGCCCAGAGGCACCTCTGAGTATTCCTGTCCCTCGAGCCCTCCCAGCCCTGGCCTGGGGTCAGAACCACTTGGCACAGCTCCAAGATCTGATCCCATGCCAAGGCTTAGAGCCTGGAGCTCGTTTTCTTTACCACATCTCTGGGCAGGGCTTGAGGGAGACAGTGGGACCCTTCCCATGCCTCCATGGCCTGCTCACATGTTCTTCTGGGCCAGGATTATGGCATTGACGTCATCAGTGTTCACCATGCTGAGGAAGCGGCCACAGAAGACCCTTGAAGCTGAGTCTGGGGTGTCCATCTCTTTCTCCTCCGCCTCCAATGCCTGAAATGAGCAAAACAGAATGTGAGGTCAGCACTAGACAGGTGAGCATGTCAAGAACTCATCATGGCCCCTAACACATCACCCCAGCTGGAAATGTGGGGTGTCTGGAAGCCTAACAGGAACACATCCTACTACAACACAGGCCTGGAGGGCTGAGCATGGAATGGTAGCACACTTGTTGATTCCAGCATTCAACAAGCTAAGGCAGGAGGACAGAGACCTAAGCTCCCTGGGTGCTCCAGTTTTCACTCTGCCACCCTCCACAGCTCACACTGGGCCAACCCCAGAACTCTCCACAGGAACAGCTGGGCATGTCATTTCTCCTTTCATTGTCCACACTAGGTCCTGCAAGGAGGTTACTCCACCTCCTCTTAGGCTCTGTGCCTGCCTAGCTTCAGGTCAGTCTTTTCTATGGAACACGCCCAGGTGCTACAGTACTCACATGATAGAGGACAGGCTACAGAGACTGACTGTCCTCCTGGACACAGTCAAGACACCCTGGGCTAGCTACAGGTGGCCACAGATACGACACAAAACTCAGACCCCCTTCAAGTCCCGCAAGCACTCTGTGGCATCTCTGCAGGTTCATTCTTCCACCAGCTCCCAGGGCCTGACTGTACCTGTCCCCACTCCCCACCACTGAGCTCAGCTCTGTGTATAGGTTCTAGAGACTGATCCTGGGTCCCTAAACATGTTACCAGCTCAGTTAACGCAGCAAGTGCACCCTCCCTTCAAGACAGGGTCCTGGGGCTTAGTGGTTAGGAGCACTGACTGCTCTTCCAGAGGTCCTGAGTTCAATTTCCAGCAACCTCATGGTGACTCACAACCATCCATAATGAGATTTGACACCTTCTTCTGGTGTGTCTGAAATCAGCTATAGTATACTTATGCACAATAAATAAATCTTTGGACCAGAGCAAGCAGAAACCGAGCTAGCAGGGCCAGTTGGAGCAGAGCCGACCATATTGAGCAAGGCTGATGGGAGCAAGCGGGGTTGACCAGAGCAAGCAGAGGTCCTAAAAAATTCAATTCTCAACAACCAAATGAAGGTTCACAACTACCTGTACAGCTGCAATGTACTCACATACATAAAATAGTTTTTTGTTTTTTGTTTTTTTAAATGGACTAAACCTCTGAAATATAAGCCAACCCCAATTAAATGCTTTCTTTTTAAAAAAAAAAAAAAAAAAAAAAAAAGGCTGGGCGTGGTGGCGCATGCCTTTAATCCCAGCACTCAGGAGGCAGAGGCAGGCAGATTTCTGAGTTCGAGGCCACAGAGTGAGTTCCAGGACAGCCAGTGCTACACAGAGGAACCCTGCCTCAAAAAACTAAAAGCAAAAGAAACAAACAAATAAAAAACCAGAAGAAGAAGAAAAGTAACTTGTGGTTAAAGGGCACAGTCAACAACTAGGTTAAGAGCTAGCATCGCTCATGCAGAATTTTAGTTCCAGGGATGTTCTGGATCAGGCATCATCAGTCCTGGTCTGGGGCTGAACTGGCAGCATGCAGAAGCCCTGGGTCCTTCAGGCTTAAGGACAGTTTAGGCTGTCCATACTGAGATCTAGGCCACCCTAAGATGCATGAAACCCTATTTTAAAACAGAAGCCTGGTGTGACAGCTCATGTTTGCCATCCTGGCACTCAGGTGACTAAAAGATTGTAAGTTTAAGGTTAATTTGGGCTACATAATGAGTAGGAGACAAGATTGAGACACATAAGACTGTCTCTAAATAAATATGGGCTGGAGAGATGACTCAACAATTAAGAGCACTGCCTGCTCTTCCAGAGGTCCTGAGTTCAAATCCCAGCAACCACATGGTGGCTCACAACCATCTATAATGGGAATCCAGTGCCCACTTCTGCTTTGTCTGAAGACAGCAACAGTGTGTGCACTCACATACGTGAAATAAACAAATGAGATTCAGGTGTGGAGAATGCTGGTGCACAGTGCTGGAGAAGACAGTAAGATCAGAAGTTCCAGGTCACCTTTGCTTTGTGAGTTACGGACTAGCCTGGAACAAATGAGACCCTGACCCAAAGCAAGACTCAACGCAAGCCAGATGGGGTAACTTGTCATCCCAGTACTGGAGAGACTGGGGAAGATACATTCCAAGGAGACAGAGTCTGGGCTGCTATCTCCAGCAGGAGGATTACCAGGAACTGGAGGCTAATTTGAGCTATCAGCTATCGTCTGGGGAAACGCGAGCTCTCCCCCTGGAATGCCAGGCTGACTGGAACGGCTCTGAGCCTCAAGGTCACAGTGGCAGCACAAGGAGCCGTCCCGCCCGCCCGAGTCCTCTGGCCGACTTCGATTCTGTGGGCCAAACTCCGAAGGAGAAGCACCACCAACAACGACAAAAGAGCCAAACCGGAGAAGGCGGGGCTCAAACAAGCGCGGGGTCCCCGCCCCTTCGAGCGGGGAAACTGAGGTACACGCGCACCTCAAGCCGCTCAGGGCTCCCGGTCACACAACTAGGGTTCCCATCTAGGTCGGGCCGCGCTGTCGCTGCGAACCCGGGAAAACTGAAGCTGTGCCGGTCCCAGAGCTAGGACGGGCCCTCCCTCCCCGCCGCGGCCTCCTGGCGCCCCGAGGTCCCGCCCTGCCCGGCCCCGGCGGCTCCGGCCTCGGCACCTGCACATCTGGCGGCCTGGCTCGCGCTTCCGGGAGGGCGCCCGCGTGCGTACGTCATCATAGAGCGTCCCCGAGCGCCTCGGGTCCCGGCCCCTAGGAGCCTGCGCGTACTCGCAGCGAGGAGGCGGGAGGACCGAGCAGTAGAAGCACCGAGGTGAACGTCAAAAGCAAGAGCAAGCGCAGCACGACAGGCGCGCACGCGCAGTGTCCCAAACATCCCCCCCAGCAAGTGGACAACTAAACGTACTATTTATTAATCCAGTGTTACACAAGGAAACCCTATCTCGAAAACTAAACAAAAAGACAAGGTCGTATGTACCCAGGCTGGATTCCAGCTCGCCATGAGGCCTAGGTCACCCTTAAACCCCTGGTCATCCTGAAACGAGTGTACGCCATTGTATGCCACCATGTGTGACTTTCAGATTTTAGAGGTATCGCTGTAGCCCAGGCTGGCCTGGTACTCGGTATTGTGAGAAGTAACCCCCTCTCTCTAATAGTCTGGTGAAACAGATGCAGGGATTTGATTTGTTTCCTTGGGTTTTTCGGGACGGTTTCTGTGTGTAACCGAGCTCTGGCTGTCCTGGACTCGCTGATTTAGATCAGGCCAGACTCGAACTCATAGACATCTGCCGGCCTTTGCCTCCTGAGTGGTTGGATTGAAGGCCTGTGCCACCAGGACAGGCCAGTTTTGGTTTTATGAAACATGATTCTCTTTTTCTCTCTGGTTGTTCTGGGACTTTTTCTGTAGGTTCAAATAAGATAAACAGTTTGTTTGTTTGTTTGTTTGTTTTGGTTTTGGTTTTTTGAGACAGGGTTTCTCTGTCTAGCCCTGGCTGTCCTGGTACTCGCTTTGTAGACCAGGCTAGCCTCGAACTCAGAAATCCACCTGCCTCTGCCTCCCAAGTGCTGGGATTAAGAAACAGTTTTTAATATGCCTTCTGCAGAAAAGGATTTCAGCATAGAAAAAAGGCAGAGGCTGGCATGCTGATTTCTTGCAAACGAGGCAGTGTTTGATTTCTTTTTTCTTCTCCTACTCCGCTCTGTGTATAGTCCCGGCTGTCCAGGAATGCCCATTAGTGTTTTGAACAGGTTGCTCTTGAACTCAGAGATCTGTCTTCCTCTGCCTCCTGTGTGCTGGGATCAAATGTATATATATATATATATATATATATATATATATATATATATATATACACTATGGCCAGCTAATGCAGTAGTTTTTGAAGTCCTGATCATAAGTAACCTCTGGCTTTTTCCCATAACTGGATACTCAGAGAGTTACAAGGTTTGTATACCTTATCATAGTCTTTTTTTTTTTAAACATTTTTTAAAGATTTATTTATTATATGTAAGTACACTGTAGCTGTCTTCAGACACTCCAGAAGAGGGAGTCAGATCTTGTTAAGGATGGTTGTGAGCCACTATGTGGTTGCTGGGATTTGAACTCCGCACCTTTGGAAGAACAGTTGGGTGCTCTTACCCGCTGAGCCATCTCACCAGCCCCTTATCATAGTCTTTAAATTTCCCATTCTATTCCAGGGATTCAAAATCTTATCAAATGAGTTGTCTAGGCTTGAGCTGGACTATCCCTTCTCTGACTGTGGCATGAGTCACATAGTACAGTGCCTGCAACTTTACAACTACCCTAGGTGCTAAGAGAAGCAGACAGCAGTGCCAACTCAGGACAGGAAGAGTCTAGCACTTCATGCTGCTTGTGATTCTTTGGTGGATTCTAAGTATACCTGATACCGAAAATGTACAAGTTACTTTTTACATTATGAATCAGGGGCTGGCCTTGAGATTCCTGTATGTCCTCCCGCCCCAGCCTCACTGGTGCTGGGAATGAAGACCTGCTGCATCATGCCTATCACCTGGACAGCTCTTCTATTTGAGTACCACAACCACGTCTGTCCTGTGGTCTGTCCTATGAGGCGGGGAGGGGATCTGAAGTCTTACTTCTTCCTAGCAACCTGGTTCTTTTTTTTTTTTTTTTTTTTTTTAAATGTGTAACCCCTTTATTACGGTATGTGTGTAACTATTTTGCCCTTATGCCATGTATGTGCCTGGTGGCCATGGAGGTCAAAAGAAGTCAAATCCTTGGAGGAATTACAGACAGTTGTGAGCTGCCATGTGGGTGCTGGGAATTGAACCTAGGTCCTCTGCAAGAGCAGCCAGTGCTCTTAACTTCTGAGTCATCTCTTCCATCAAGTTCCTTTTCCTCTCTGTCCTTGAATCTCTGTCACCCCTCACCCCACCCCCCCCTCCTCTAGCCCTAAGCAGCTTGTTTCTTCTGTTTTCTGTTTAGAAAGCTTCCTGATTCAGGTTGCTCACTGCTGTCTGTATAGCTGTATAGAAGCCCCAAAGCCCACACACCATCCTTAGGTGAAAGACCCATGCCAGACTGATGAAACTCAAATGTGACAGCTGCTCAAGTCTTTCCACAGGACAACACATTTTCCTAAACTTACTACTAACACACACCTGGGAGGTCAGCTGCTGGAGCAACTGTGGCCAAGTTTACAGCCACAAATATAAGGCCAGCCTGGGCTACAGAGTGAGTTCCAGGACAGCCAGAGTTACACAGAGAAACCCTGTCTCGAAAAACAAACCAAGGCGAGCATGGTGGCACACGCCTTTAATCCCAGCACTCGGGAGGCAGAGGCAGGCAGATTTCTGAGTTCGAGGCCAGCCTGGTCTACAAAGTGAGTTCCAGGACAGCCAGGGCTATACAGAGAAACCCTGTCTTGAAAAAACAAAAACAAAAACAAAAACAAGAAAAAAAAAGAAAAAGAAAAACAAACCAAACACCCAACAAACAACCCAAAGCCAGACTGGACTGACTATGTGCGTAGTAAGACTTTCCTACCGCAAAAAGAAAATAAAATGCCAGGTGGTGGTGGCGCATGCTTTTAATCCCAGTACTTGGGAGGCTGAGGTAGGTGGACCTCTGTGAGTTCGAGGCCAGCCTGGTGTCAGGGTGGTCACAGCCACACAGAGAAACCCTGTCTTGAAAAACAAAACTGGGGCTGGAGAGATGGCTCAGCGGTTAAGAACACTGACTGCTCTTTCAGAGGTCCTGAGTTCAAATCCCACAACCACATGGTGGCTCACAACCACCCGTAATGAGATCTGATGCCCTCTTCTGGTGTGTCTGAAGACGGCTATAATATATATCTTATACTCCTTCTATAATATACAGTTTTTTTCTTGCATGTAAAGTCTCTGAGGTCTACACTGCTTAACTGAGCTCCTGGCTAGCATGTGCAAAAGTCCCAGATCCAATTTCAAGAACCCAAGAACAACAACAAAAACCAAACCCTGGATTTCAGACAGAGCCAGATTCAAAGCCCTCAGAACGGGAACTCGTCCACGGTTTCTCTGATATCAGGGGAAAGAATTACAGGATCGTTCCTGAAAGGTGACAGCACGGAGAGTAAATAAGGCCCTTCTAGTGAGAGGCTCTGCTTTCTCCCCGGCGCCTTGGCATCCTCTGGCAGAGTCTGCATGGAGAGCAGGCAGTTACTGAAAACCTGTGTGTCGCAGGTGACTATCTTGGAACTAGAACATAGTGGTTGGTGGCCATTCAGTGTCCACTTGGACTCGTCACTGTCCTTCAGCTTTGAGCTACTGTCCTTTTGGACAGTGCAATGTAGCCAAGCTGGGTCGTGAACTTCTGATCCTCAGAGCCCCACTTGTCAAAGTGGTGAGATGACAGGCAAGCGCCCTGTCTGGCTTCCTGAGACCATCTGTACCTTCAAGGTAGTTTAGTAAGCAATCACACAAGACCTCCCCAGAACCTTGGGGCTGCAGAGATGGCTCAGTGGTTTAGAGTACTCACTACTCTTCCAGAGGTCCTTAACTTCAATTCCCAGCAACCACATGGTGGCTCACAATCATCTGTACTGGGATCTCATGCCCTCTTCTGGTGTGTCTGAAGACAGTGACAGTGTACTCATAAAATTAAATAAATAATTCTTTAAGACTTCAGAACCTCACAAGCAAGCTAAGTAAGCACTTTGCTGCCAGCTTGGGCTTCATGGTCAGACCCTGGTCAGACCCTGGCCATATAAAGCACGAAACAAAATAAAATAGTTGAGACGGGTGTGGTAGCACACACCTTTAATCCCAGTAGCAGATAGAGGCAGTATGATCTCCATGAGTTTAAGGCCAGCCTGGTCTGGTAAACGTGTTGAGTCCAGGACAGCCAAGACTACAGAGAGAGGCTTGTTCCCCACGCCCCAGGAAAAGAGAGGGACGGGGGAAAGAGGATATGAAATAAAGTATTAAGTAAAACATGAAATATTACTGTTTTCCAAAGAGCCACGAAACTGCCCGCGCATGAGCTACAGTGTTTCTTGTTTATTTCTAACTCGTAGGTACGCAGGAGGAAGTCCGCCCCAGTAAGAATTCAAATGAGGGCGTGTTGCTACCCCCTCCCACTGTGCGCCCAGTGCGCTCCCGTCTCCCATTCCCAACAGCCCCTCCACCTAGAGGCTAGAGCCCCTTTAAGAACGGCCAGCGGAGCTTACCAGGAAGGAGGTGGTGTCCAGGGCGCGAGACGGACGTGTGCACAAGCCAATAAACGCGGCAGACGAAGCGTGAGCGGCCAATGGGTGCGCGGGGGCGGGGCTGCGCATCTGAAGCTGTTTCCCGAGGCGCGGCGGCCGCGGCTGGGGGCGGGGAGGGGGCACAGGACCCCGAGCGGGGTCCCCGAGCCGCAGGCACGTGTGACGGGGCGTAGCGAGGAGGCCGAGGCTCCCGGGGCCAAGGCCTCCCGAGGCTGCGGGAGCCTGGGCCTCCCGGGGCGGTAGTGTCGACCGGGCTCGGGGCGGCGTTGGGGTGCGGGGCGCGCGGGGCATTGTGGGGGCTCGGGGCGGGAGGGTCTCCGGTCGGGGCCGGATCCCGGAAGGAGCCCCGCAGGTGAGGGTCGCAGGGCAGGGACGCCGGGCTCCGGGGCTTCCTGGGGCTTAAGGAAGGGCTTACGGTCTGATAGGACGTAGGGTTCTATAGCTGGGTTGGGGGCCTCCGCAGAGAGGCCTGGGGCCAGCGAGATGGTGCAAGATTCCATATTGGTGTTCCCACTACTCTTTCGCTTTAATTTGAGACTGGGTCTCCCGTAGTCTAAGCTAGTCTTCCAAGTGGGTGTGTAGCTCAGGCTGGCCTTGAACTCCAGGCCTTCCTGTCTCTACCTCCTAAGAGCTGGATGACAGGAGTGCCCTGCCACACCTGGTTTACAGGGGTGCTGATTCTAAAGCGTCATGCTTGCTAGGAGAATGCTCTTCCAACGAATTACAATCCTAGCTTATGCTTGAGACAGGGTTTCATATAACCCATGAATTCCATGGCCTCGAATACCTGGTCATCCTTCCTCCACCTCCCGATTGCTGGGATGAAAGGCATTTGCTGATACCTCGTTTCTGCAGTGCTGGGAATAGAACCCCGGTTTTTGTGCTTGGTAGACAAGTGCCCTGTTGCCTGAGCTATCTCCCCAGTGCCCTACTGTGATTAAAAGCTGGAAGCAGGCTTAGTGATAGAGGCAGGAGGAGCCGTGGCCTCCGTTGTTGGGAGACTCAGCAAGAGACAGTAAAGTACCTCACACCAGTCCTTTATTGCTGGAGTCTTTAGCAGAGGAGGTGGCCAGAGTCAGGAACCTCGACTTTTTCAAGCGAATAAGTTATAAAACTTATAACTTATAAAGACTGCTGTCCCAAGGCCTCAGTGACTGTCCCCACTGCCTCAATAATCCCAACATCCTTTTCTTGACATTCAGTTCAATAACTTTTCAATCTTGACCCCCCCCTTTTTTTTTTTTTTTGGTTTTTCGAGACAGGGTTTCTCTGTGTAGCCCTGGCTGTCCTGGAACTCACTTTGTAGACCAGTCTGGCCTCGAACTCAGAAATCCACCTGCCTCTGCCTCCCGAATGCTGGGATTAAAGGCGTGTGCCACCACGCCCAGCGTTTGACCCTCCTTTTAATTGGCTTGTTTTCTGACCTTGGCCAAGTGGGCTTTGTCTTTCTGTGCTTGTTGGATCTCTCTTGTGTAAGCTAGGGCTTTCCTACTTACTGTGTTTATAAAGATTCCATAATAACAGCTAACCCAGCTGCAGTTTGGCTCAGAGCGTGAGGTCTGTTCCTTTCAACAAGCCAGGTTTGTAGGATGCCCAGTGTATACATGATGAATGCAAGGGAGGTACATGAGGGATGGCAGTTGTAGGGACTTGGAGGGGCTGCCTAGATGGGGTTATCACTGTCACACTTGCCTGTCCCCCTAGGGCCAGTTCCTGATCCCAGCAGCATGGCGTCTTGGGCTGAGCCCTCTGAGCCTGCTGCCCTGCGACTTCCTGGGGCCCCACTGCTGGAGGGTTTTGAGGTGCTCGATGGGGTCGATGATGCAGAGGAGGAAGATGACCTAAGTGGGCTGCCACCACTAGAGGACATGGGACAGCCTACAGTGGAGGAGGCTGAGCAGCCTGGAGCCCTGGCTCGGGAGTTCCTGGCAGCCACAGAGCCCGAGCCAGCCCCAGCCCCAGCCCCGGAAGAGTGGCTGGACATTCTGGGTAAGTGTGCTGGGTTGCTGGGAGGCACCTTGACCCAAGGACTTGTGGTCTCTTGAGCTTAGTTTTCCTTTCTGTGTGGGTTGGAAGTGACATTAGGACATTAATGGCTGGTTTTTATTTGTTTATTTTGAGATAACCTTACTACGAAATCCTTGCTGGCCTTGAACTCAAGATCCAGTCTAAGCTGGCTCTGAACTTTGAATCTTCCTGACTCATTGTCTCAGGCTCATTGGTCTCCCAGGCCTGTGCTGTGAGGTTGGCTTCTGAGATGGCTTGATGCTGGTACATTTGTGAACTTTGTTTGCTGGCTCATACTTGGCATGCACACACGATTCGTAACAGGTTGCTTTTTATCTCCAGTGCTGGTAACAGCAGCTCAGAGAGGCTGAGTCACCTTCCTGGAGCCACACAGCCTTTGCACTGGATGCCAGCAGCTCTAAGACAGCTCCCACTACACATCTTCCCTAAGCATTTGTCTAGACGTGTGACAGAGTCACAGCTCAACAGAGCATCTAGTTCTGCCCCCGCTTTTCTAGGTCCACAGCATTAGTTCTCTCTCCTAAAGAGCCTTCTCTGGATAGTGCCAGCACGAATTTTTCTTTTTCTTGTTTTGTAGGGAGCTAGGAAGTAGAAGCCAGGGCCCCTGTATGCCAGGCAGAGACTCTACTACTGGGGCTCACCCCCAACTTCTTACTTGGAGGTCCTAGGAAGGGTTTTTTAAAATCCTCACGTGCAGGAGCTGGAGAGATGGCTTAGTGTTTGCTTTTCTAGAGGATGTGGGTTCAATCCCCAGCACCCATGGCTGCTCCTAACTGTGTGCAACTCCAGTTTGAGAGAACCTGGCTCCCTCTTCTGGGCTCTGCCAGCACTGCACTCATGCGGGCAGAGTGCACATAGACATGAAGTTTATAAAAAAACCAAAAACACATTTAATTTTAAAAAAAGCCCAGAACAGCCATGCTGGTCAGGCATGGGGTGGGTCACGGTGAAAGGCGTGGTCAGCTAGGCTTTTTGCACTGTCTGAAAAAAATGGAGCCGACCAGGCGAGCTGGTGCATGGAGCCAGTCTCCATCTCCAGCCTTGACGTGCCATCCCCTAACCCTGCGCCCAGTTGGGGTAGGGCACTGGTGGAAGATGCATAAGGTCTTAGTTCCACTCCAGTGTTACAATGGCACTGGATGTTCACCGCATCTGAAGGTGGCTCAGTAGAGCAGAGACCCCTGTCTGCCTACCAGATTACAGACTCACACCCCGGCCTCTGCAGGGAACGGATTGCTGCGGATGAAGACACTGGTCCCAGGTCCGAAAGGCTCTAGCCGCCCGCTCAAGGGCCAGGTGGTGACCGTTCACCTGCAGATGTCCCTGGAGAATGGCACCCGCGTACAGGAAGAGCCCGAACTGGCCTTCACGCTGGGAGACTGTGATGTTATCCAGGTGAGAGCTGGGTGGGCAGGTGGGTGGCCCATTCTAGGGCCCGTGCTCTTGTGACACTCACTGGCTGTCCTGCAGGCCCTGGACCTCAGCGTCCCGCTCATGGATGTGGGCGAGACAGCCATGGTTACTGCTGACTCCAAGTACTGCTACGGCCCCCAGGGCAGGTAAGAGCTGGCCTGTGTATTTACCCAGACCCACAGTCCTTCCCGTTTCATAGAAGGGAAAACAGGGTTAGACTGGCCGGGTCACAGGCTCAAGGTCATAGTTCAGGGTGTGATTGGTGACTGACATGGGGACCCCAGGACCTGAGGCCTGGCCTTCCTGCCTCAGATTCAACCTGGCAAGGTGGGTGCGGTGGTGGCCACAGCCTGGTTGCCAGGTCTGAGTGTCCCCTGTTGGCCACCTCCCCAGCAGGAGCCCATACATCCCCCCCCACGCAGCCCTGTGCCTGGAAGTCACTCTGAAGACTGCAGAGGACGGACCGGACCTGGAGATGCTGAGTGGGCAGGAGCGCGTGGCTCTGGCCAACCGCAAGCGGGAGTGTGGCAATGCCCACTACCAGCGTGCTGACTTTGTGCTGGCCGCCAACTCCTATGACCTGGCCATCAAGGCCATCACCTCGAACACCAAAGGTGACCAGTTACCTGGGGGATCTGCATCGCATGTGGGAGTCAGAGACAGATCAGGGAAGGCAGTTCTGCCTGTCCATCGTATGGAAGGGGTTCAAAACTCAGTTGTCAGCCTTTGCAGCAAGTATGTTTCCCTGCTGTGCCATCTTGCCAGCCTGTAGGATGGCCAGACTTCTGCACCATCATTTGGGCCATAGAATGTTCTAGAATATTCCAGAATATAGACATATTTCCTGCATCCATAACCTTCAGGTCAGTGGCTCCTTCCAGGTGGTGTATATGTGGTCAGAAGCTAAGGCAGGAAGACGGACAATTGTAGTCTAGTAGTCTAGTCTGGGGTACATTGCAAGACACTTTGTGTGTGTGTGTGTGTGTGTGTGTGTGTATTTATGTGTTCACTTGCAGTGGGGGATCAGAAGTGAAAGCCTGGTGTTTTTCTCAGCTGCTGCCCACATTTTCTAACATGTCATCGGCTCCAGAGCTCTGACTGAGTGGCCAGGCCTGCCTCTCCTCGGAGTGAGCCTAGAATCTTAATTCATATCCTCATGCTTGCACACTAGCCCTTGGTGGCATGGGCCTGTCAGCTTAGCACAAGGGTGGCCATCGAAGGTCAGGGGTTCAAGGTCCTTCATCACTCCGTAGTGAGTTGGAGGCTATCCATAGCTGCATCAGACCCTAACTGTGGTGTAAGGACTTGGGTAGTCTCTTAGGGGTCTGATGGTGTAGACCCCAGGGGAGGGTGTGCCTGTTTCCCAGTGACCACTTCCCTACAGTGGACATGACTTGTGAGGAGGAGGAGGAGCTGCTACAGCTGAAGGTCAAGTGTCTGAACAACCTTGCGGCATCGCAGCTGAAGCTGGATCACTACCGAGCAGCGCTGCGCTCCTGTAGCCAGGTGCTGGAGCACCAGCCGGACAACATCAAGGCACTGTTCCGCAAGGGCAAGGTGCGTTGCAACCATATGACGACTCCTAGTCTTGAGATCCCCACAGTTTGTGGTGAACGCTTCTTGTATGTGATCCTCTTTGGCTGCCATCTTCTTCTCCAGAGGGAAAACTGGCTTTGTCATATCATGGCCTTGGGATTCCTACACCATGTGTCTGCTCCCATACTGTCTCTTTTGCCCAGGTTCCACCAGCTATGGCCACTACAGATGGTATGGCCAGGCTGGGCTGGGGGCACAGCCTCTCTTCACTAGTTTGTAGGCCAGCCATTCAGCAAAGGCTGTCCGTCCGCTCAGTCCTGGTTGGCCCTGCATGGCTCCCTTTTTGCCTGGTGCACTTGTTAATGTTTTGTGGTGGTGCAGCCCTAGGGCTTGCACAGGCCAAGGGAACCGAGACAGAGGCACTTGGGGTGCGTGGGAGCTGCTTATGAAGTACCATGCAGGGAAGCCAGGTGTGCTGCAGGGAAGCCAGGTGTGCTGCAGGGAAGCCAGGTGTGCTGCAGGGAAGCCAGGTGTGCTGCAGGGAAGCCAGG
>NC_034608.1:85198262-85207889 GCF_900095145.1 Mus pahari
CAGGTGTGCTACAAGGTGTCAGGTGTGCTGCAGGGAGTCAGGTGTGCTGCAGGGAGTCAGGTGTGCTGCTCTAGGAGCCTCAGTGTTGAACCCAAGCCCTGGAGCCCAGCCACAGAGCTGAAGCCTAAAGATGGATTGTAGCTATTGTGTAGGCTATTAGTCCAACACCCAGGAGACCAAGACAGGAGGATTGCCACACGATCTAGGTCCTCCTGGGCTATAGTGGAAAAATCCAGAAAGATGGTTGGCTGTTCAAACTGTCCCATCAGGAAAGCTGCCTTCAAATCTGGTGGGATTTGTATGACCATGGGATATTGAGTCTTATCTGAGGCTTCTGTGATCAGAAGTGCCTGTCTCCAATTCCTTGTCCCAGTGCAGCAGTGATACCAGTGCCAAGCTGTGGCTTGAGATCATGGTATCCTTGCAGGGCGGGCAGGAGTGAGCTCTTGGCAGATAGAAAGAAAGAGTGGGTGCCTCTCTCCCATAGGTGCTGGCTCAGCAAGGTGAATATAGTGAGGCCATCCCCATCCTGAGGGCTGCCCTGAAGCTGGAACCTTCCAACAAGGTAAGCAGAACTCGGCTGGGCTGGACTGGGCTGGCAAGCACCTGTAGTTTTCTGCTTCTAGTCATTGCAGTTCTGTCTTCTGACTTGCCTACGGGTGAGACAGCAGCTCCTGCTTTGTTAGAGCTGATGGGAGTAGGCAGAACCACTGCGTCTTAGGAGCCCCAACACTTGACAGACCTTGGGACCTACCAGAAGAAGGGAGCAGTAATGATGACAGGCAAGTCAGCTGCCTCCTGCACGTGCTCATCCGCTCCTACCCACCTCCCACAGACGATCCACGCGGAGCTCTCAAAGCTGGTAAAGAAGCGCGCTGCACAGCGGAGCACAGAGACCGCCCTGTACCGAAAGATGCTAGGCAACCCCAGCCGGCTGCCTGCCAAGTGTCCAGGAAAGGGGCCCTGGGTGAGCCTGGGTGGGGTTGGGTAGGGGGCTGGAGGGGGTGTTGGGGACATTAGCCCAGGAAGAAGATGGGACTCTGGACCTGCAGGACTCATGGTGCGGGTTGGAGGCTCAGGCAGAGGAAGAAAATCCATTGGAGGAGTGGGTATTGTTTAGGTGTGGGTGTGTGTGGTACAAACCCTGGCTAGGAGGCCTGTGTGGGTCACAGTAGCTGCTCTGGCCTGCAGCCAGCTCTCACCCTTCCCTTTATTCACAGTCCATCCCGTGGAAATGGCTGTTTGGGGCGACTGCCGTGGCCCTGGGGGGCGTGGCGCTCTCTGTGGTCATTGCTGCCAGGAACTGACTGTCCCCCTGCTCACCTGGACCCCAACCTGTGCTCCCCAACTCCCCCAGGCTCCCTGTTCACTGCCCTCCCTGGCTGAGACGCCTCCTATGGGTTTGGGGAGCAAGGATTGAGGGTCAAATAACCCAACAAGCAGGAAGGACTGAGACCCTGAAGGGGGGACATGGGGTGCAACCCAGAGGGAGGGACCCTGTTCTTCTAGACCCAGTTGTCTCTACCCCACAACCCTGTCCTCTGGGGTCAGGCCTCGGCTGTGGCAGCCTCAGTTTTCCCTCTCAGTAGGCCTGGGGGCAGCACTACCATCCCTTCCTGCCCATCTGCACCCTCTGTCCAGGCTCCCCCACAGTGAATTAAATAAAGCCTCACCCCACACCCTACTGCTTTGCAGGCCTTTTTGTGATGAAACTGAGAAGCCCTGAGTCACAGCTGAGCCAAGTCCCCCTCAAACGCTGCTTTAAGGAGCAGTTGATGGCCTGGCCCAGGCCACATACAGCTGGCCTTGAGAGCCCTGTCAGTGCTTCTCATTTCCTACCTGAGGTTGGGCCATGTTGGGGTCCTGTGAACTCTGGGGTCATTTTGGGTGTTATTTCAAGAGTCACTGGCCTGGCGTGCATGAAGCCTTGGGTTCTACAAGAAAGAGGTGGAGGACCATGTAGGCATGACCATGGAGAGAAGGTCGGGTGTGTACGTTTGTGTTACTTTGAGTTGTGCAGGGATGATGGTCACCTGTGCAGGGTCCCTGTGTCTGCAGATTGAGAAGGCAGTGCTGCAGCTCACAACAGCAGTGACCGCAGGGTCTGTCATGTTACATCTGAAACACTAGGACTGACGGCCAAGGGGCTGACCTATGAGCACTGGCCTGGGCTTTGTCCTGCCACTGAAAGTCAGGATCACTTTGACCACCTTGTCCCCAAACTTGTGACCTCATACTGCCTGGTATTGCCAGCAGAAGGGCTGTGATCCACGCAGTGCCTGGTTCTCTGGGGAATTTGTTTTGAGGTATGGTTTCATGTACCTAAGGTTCAACTCCTCATACTCCTGCCTCCACCTCTCAAGTGTTGGGATGGCAGGTGTACTGCCTATATGATGTCATATCTCACAATTAAATGTTTTTTCTTTAATCCCAGCACTCAGGAGGCAGAGGCAGGCGAATTTCTGAGTTTGAGGCCAGCCTGGTCTACAGAGTGAGTTCCAGGACAGCCAGGACTATACAGAGAAACTCTTATCTCGAAAAAACAAAACAACAACAAAAAAAATGTTTAGGGGTTCTGGGATGGAACTAAAGACCTGTTTCTCAAAAGTCCTTAAAGAGTTCAGAGGTGGACAGTGAGTTTTCCTGGATTGCTACACAGCAGTTGTCCTGCAGATCCTCAGAGCCACAGCTGCCCTTGCCTTTTCTCCACCCTTTGGCCAACTCCAGTATTCATCTGGCCCAGCCTTGGGGATGAATGTCTAGGCAGCAGTGTGCCTCTCACCCAAATCTATTCTGATCTCAGCTAGGTTGGTGGGGAGCCCTACTGTGTCCAGTCTATCTAGGGAGGTGCAGAGTGGTATGTGAGATTTTATTTTTTAAGATTTTATTTTTTATATATATGATGTGTACACTATAGCTGTCCTCAGACACACCAGAAGAGGGCATCAGATCCCATTACAGATGGTTGTGAGCCACCATGAGGTTGCTTGGAATTGAACTCGGGACCTCTGAAAGAGCAGTCAGTGCTCTTAACCGCTGAACCATCTCTCCAGCCCTGGTATGTGAGATCTTTTAGTCACACCCTATACCTGCTCACCAGAAACTGCACCGGTCTTGCCCTGCCCCCCAGATACCCAGCCTCCAACGTCCTCTCTATAATGCTCCCTGAAGTTGGTGTAGCACCTATGTACATCCCGCATCCTTTGTTTACTTCAGAGACAGGGTCTTGCAGTATAGTACAGGTTGTTTTGCGGATTGCTGGATACTGGCGATCCTCCTGCCTCAGCCTTCTGGGTAGCTGGTACTACAAACTTGCCATCATGTCGGGCTTATTTTGCAGTATTGGAAATCCAAAATCTCATTACATTTTATTTATTTATTTATTTTTGGTTTTTCGAGACAGGGTTTCTCTGGCTGTCCTGGAACTCACTCTGTAGACCATGCTGGCCTCGAACTCAGAAATCCGCCTGCCTCTGCCTCCCGAGTGCTGGGATTAAAGGCGTGCGCCACCACACCCGGCTACATTTTATTAAATTGTATGTTGGGGGGACGGTTGTCTGTGCAGTGGTGCATATCACTTCTTCCTTGTGGGTCCTAGGGATTGAATTTAGGTCATCAGACTTGGTAGTAAACACCTTTACTTACAGAGCTGATTTGCCAGTCCAGCAAATACTCTAGAGATGGATGAGCCATGTGTCCAGCCTTTCACTGGGGGATCCTGGGCTATGACTTTTTGCCTTTGGAGGGTGGGTACAAAGTAAGAGGACTCTAAATCCAATGATCGAGCCTGGCCTGCCATGGAGGATTCAGAACACTGAGACCGGAGGATTCTGAGTTCAAGGCTACCCTAAGCTATATGGTAAATTGCAGGCAAACCTGGACTCATGAAACCATGCCTTGAAACAAGGGTCTAGAGAGGTGGCTTAGTAGCTAGAGTTCCTGCTGCTCTTACAGAAGACTTGGGTTTAGTTCCCAGCAGGAAACTCTCAACCATCTGTAAGTCCAGTTCTAGAAGACCTCATACCTTTTTTTTTTTTTTTTTTTTTTTTTGGTTTTTCGAGACAGGGTTTCTCTGTGTAGCCCTGACTGTCCTGGAACTCATTCTGTAGACCAGGCTGTCCTTAAACTCAGAAATCCGCCTGCCTCTGCCTCCCAAGTGCTGGGATTAAAGGTGTGTGCCACCACGCCTGGCTGACCTCATACCTTCTTATGGCTGTACGTGGCACACAGACACATGTATGCAGGCACTCATGCACATAAAAGTAGCTTAAAGCTGGGTGGTGACTCACACCTATCATCTTAGCACTAGGGAGACCAGGGCTGTGCTGGTGACACAAAGCATTTCCTGACCCTTTGCTCTGTGGTTGAATTAAATTTACCAGAGATGTCTCCTGGAGACTGCGGCTGGCAGCTCTGCTCTATGCTTGACTAGCTAGGACCTCTTCTCCATAATATGTTAAAAACTTTATCCTGGGCATGGTGGCACAAGAGTGTAATCACAGCAGTTCAGAGGCAACTGCAAGCAAGCTCTTTAGTTTGAGGCCCCTTGCTCTACATAGTAAATTGCAGGCCAGCCGGAAACCCTGTCTGATAGATTATATATATGACATGAGAAATACATCTTTTAAAAAGATATATTGTAGGTCATTGTGCAGGCATTCAACACATCCCAGCTATTCAGTCTATTAAAAACTGTCAAATCTTTAAAAAAACAAAAAACAAAAAACCGGACTGGTGAGATGGCTCAGAGGGTAAGAGCACTGACTGCTCTTCCAAAGGTCCTGAGTTCAAATCCCAGCAACCACATGGTGGCTCACTACCATCCACAATGAGATCCGATGCCCTCTTCTGGTGTGTCTGAAAACAGCTACAGTGTACTTACATAAAACAATAAATAAATCTTTAAAAAAAAAAACCAAAACTGTCCACAGGGGCTGGAGAGATGGCTCAGAGGTTCTTCCAGAGGTCCTGAGTTCCATTCCAGCAACCACATGGTGGCTCACTACCATCCACAATGAGATCCGATGCCCTCTTCTGGTGTGTCTGAAAACAGCTACAGTGTACTTACATAAAACAATAAATAAATCTTTAAAAAAAAAAACCAAAACTGTCCACAGGGGCTGGAGAGATGGCTCAGAGGTTCTTCCAGAGGTCCTGAGTTCCATTCCAGCAACCACATGGTGGGCTCAGTCATCTCTAATGGATCTGATGCCCCCTTCTGGTGTCTCTGAAGACAGCTAGAGTGTACTCAGACATACAATAAATATGTCTTAAAACAAAAACAAAAGTGTCCACAGGTAAGCAGTGAGCAGCAGTAATTGATGCTGATCATCACATGAGTAAGAGAAGCTGTTAATTATACACACCAAAATACTACATCGTCATCAAAAAGGAACGAAGCTCTGATTCATCACCAATTGATGGTCCTTGAGAACAATCACACCTCAAAGGCCTCAGGTTGAGGGACCACACTATGAAATACCCACAAAGACAAGGAGATCAGAGTTGCCAGGTGACAGAGAGGGAACAGGAAAAACTGCAAATGAGGACCAGGCTTTCCTTTGACAGGAAGAAATGTTCTGGAACAGTCAGTGGTGTCGGTTGTGCAACATTGAGTACGTGTTGAATGTCGCGGTAAGAGTTGTTTATTGGAAAGCCAGCGCATGACGTGTGGGATATTCATCCAGTTGTTGAACTTCTGGCATCAGACACATTCAGCACTTCATCCTGTTTCCACAGATCTTGCCCGGGTTCTGGGAATCCCCCCATTAGTGGACCCGGCAAGGCCACGCCCACCTGGTTTACATAGCCGCGCCCACCACAAGCCTCAACAGACGCCCACTCCCTCCTGGTGCGAGCTGGCCGGCCCACTCGACCCTCTGGAGGGCTGTGCCCAGACTCCACCAAAGGAACGCGGAAAGAAAGCATAAACGTCAAGTTAAAGGCCGGAGTGGGGCTAACCTCGTTCAAGTGTTAGGGTTCATGAATAACACATGTAGCGGCGGGGCTAGGGGCTTGGAGAGGTGGAGCCGTCGGCTCTTATGTGTAGGAGCGGGAGGGGAATAGGCCACGTCTGTCAAGTGGTCAGTTGGGTGGGAAACCCTTGAAAATTGGTTTCGAAACGCGGCAGCGGCAACTCCTGAATAACTCAGCTTGCCCAGCGGCTGAGGCTTCTGGGGTGGGTCCCGGGCTCCGTAGCCCAGTGCGTGAACTGAAGTAGGGCGGACCCTGCGACTACGGGGGGCGTATCAGTTGTGCGTTTGGCCCGCAAGCCTTGGTCTGGGAAAATCTGCAAGCACGCGGTGGGGGAGTGGCCAAACCTGCTTCATGAATAATGCAGCAAGTCGGTGGGCGGGCTTTACGGGAGCTTGGGGGCGCGGCCAAACGCGGAGCGCTTGGGGGGCAGTTCCTCAGGGCCGCAGGGTTCCATGGGCGTTTGGGGGGCGTGGCATGGACTGGCGGAGGAGGTGGGCTTCAACGCGTGTAGGCGTGGCTAAATGTGTTTCTTCAAGGTGGTTTTTTTTTTTCACCGGGGGGGGGGTGGGCTCGCTGCAGGCGGTGTGAATGACCCTCTAGATCCGGCTGGCAACTGCGAACGAACGTGTTCGCCGTCGCGGGCTGGCTGGCTACAAACACGTCGGAGATCACGACCAGTTTCTCATAAATAACACACCCTCGCGACGGGTCGCGAGGCCGAGAGGGCTTTGCTGGGTTTGGGATGAAGATGGGTTTCCAGCGTTCCTGGGGTCCAGGCTACCTTCGTCTCATGAATAATGCAGGAGGAGTCGTCCGGTAGGAGGAGCCTGCCTGTGAACTGGGCGGGGGTGTGTGTGCGTGTGTGTGTGCACGTGTGCGCGCGCGTGTGCGCGCTCGCGCGTGGCCACCCGCGCACGCGCACGGGAGTTGTTTGCGAGGGAGGGAAGATTCTTAGAGAGCCCTGAGGCGTGGCCAGTCGGCTGCGCGAAGAGCTGTTTTAAGGCGACGACTGGCCTCGCGAGACCCTTAGGGCGTGGCCAGATGCGCTGCGGTGAGTTTTTGCAGGCGGCTTCGGCGCGCGCGGGAAGGCGTGGCCAACCTCTCTCCTTGACTATTGCAGCAAGACTCACGGTCTCGCGCCCCGAGGGCGGGCCTGTAAGCGCTTGTGGGCGTGGCCACCTGTGCGGGCCCGCGGCGAAACGATCCTCAGCCCCGTCAAAGAAGGCACGCGCGCCCGGAGTGAGGCGTGGCCACGCCGGCCTCATGAATAATGCAGCACGTCGGCGGGCGGCGCGGCGGGGCGGGGCGGCCGGCGGGGCGGGGCGGGGCGGGGCGGGCCGGCGTGCGGGCGCAGTCGCTGAGGAGGGGGGCGGGGGAGTGATGGTTGCAAGATGGCGGCGCTGAAGGAGGCTAAGAGTTACGGGCTGTCGTGCGGGCGCGTGAGCGACGGCAGCCGGGTGTCGGTGTTCCACGTGAAGCTCACCGACAGTGCTCTGAAGGCTTTTGAGAGCTACCGGGCCCACCAGGTGAGCTTTGCGGCGTCCTGGCGGGTAGGCTGCGCCGTGGGGAGACACTTGCGGGGACCTGTGGGGGACAAGGCCGCGCGTCCACACCTGGCGATACCTTGACCAGCCCCAGTGACATCCTTCAGGTTGGCTCTACTTTTGTCTCTTTTTAAAAAATAGGTCCTTTCTATGTAGCTCAGGTTGTCCCTGAACTGACGGCCATCCTCCTGCCTTAGGTTCTTAAGTGCTGGGATGACAGGTGTGTTTGGATCCACTCTTAGAAGGGGTAGTTCAGACAGAAACTTACTGCCTGGCCCCAGATCCCGCCACTCTTGGAACCCCGTTTCCCTGGATATTTTGGACAAGGCTGTTGTGCTTCTCTCACCGACCGAGGTGGTGGTGGTAGCCATGGGGGCTTCCTCCCCCGGGCACTCAGCACGGGGCAGCTGTAGCCACCACGCTTGGTCTCTTGATACTCCACTCTTCATCTGGGAGAAGTCCCAGGCTTTCTGGTACTGCCTCCTGGCTGGGGAGTGGGGTTAGGGATCCTGGCTGTGTCCCTCTCTCCTGGGCCTCACTCTGGGTCACACCTTGATGCCCCACCCAAGCCACGGTATCACCCTGCATCCATCCACTGAGACAGAAGTTGCAGGACCCCAGAGGAAGTGGCTTGAGGGTTCATCTTACTAACGTGACTGGGGTGTTGAGTCTGTGTCTGGGATGTGTGTTTGCCTGTGCTGGCTCGGGGGGTGTTGACGCGGTCGAGTGAACAGAGAGTAACTAGGAAAGAATGTGGTTTTCTTCCTGCCCAGGACATGTGCTGCACCATTGGCCAAGCCAGGAATTTATTCCCCATTCAGTGATCTGGGGAGCCTACCTCTTCCCGCCTGTCTTCCCTTCACTTCTTTGAGCCACTTCCTGCCCGTGTCCGGGTCTTAGCTTTTTCCTTTCTAGAACAGGTTGAATCTCTTTGGAAAAAGTCCTTCTTCCCTTGTCAAAAGGGGGCAGAAAATGCCCCTGCAGGTGAGAAGGAGGAGGTGGTGAGGATTTGGGTGGCAGCCACTGAGTGACCAGCCCAGCCACTCTTCCTGGTTAGAATTCCAACCTGGAGTCTTTCCCCTTGGGCCATTCTGACTAGTCCTGGAGAACCAGGGCTTTTCTCAGAAACAGCTGGGCCAGAGCATGAGTCACTACTGTCAGGTGGACTTGGTACCTGGTGGCAGTAGCTGGCCCTTGCTCTGCCACCCCTACAGCCTTCTCCAGCACCGCTGTCATACTGTTATTTTTAATTTTGGTGTGCATTTCATCCCCTAACTAAGCCTGATCTTCTTGTGAGGGAGGGCACTTGTGGAATTGCAGGCCTCCATGCTCGTGCCCTGTGTCTAGCTGTGTGACTACCAACCATGAGGGAGTCTGGGCATTGTGGCTGACAGCATTCAGTTTTGGGACAGTCCAAACCTGTGTTTATCTGGAAAGCTGACAGGGCACTTACTGGCAAGGCGACTTTGGAGTGTAATCTGTGGTCAGCATCAGAGCTTCACTCTGTCCTAGGCTGCTGTCAACCCCATGACTCTTGACTCTAAGGTGCCAAGGTGGCAGGCAGGAACCCACCAGCAGCCCAGCTTCAGAGACACATATAGTTTGTTTCTTGGTTTGTTTGTTTGGTTTTTGAGACAGGGTTTCTCTGTACCAGTACTGCCCGGTTCTGTGTCTTGTTTTTAAGTAATCCTTGGTGTCCTGGAACTTGCCAGGTAGACCATACTCTAGCTCTTGGAGGTCTACCTGCCACCTTTGTTATGCTAAAGGTGTGTGCCACTGCACCGAGCTTGGATTTACTCTTACTCTCTGAGTGTGGAGGGATCTGAGCTGAGAGAGTGTTAGCTCTGGTGGCAGGAGAGGACAGGTTTGGGGAGGTGAACCATGGGGAGGAACTTGGAGAAACTTGAGTGACCAGAAAGGCACTGGACATCAGCTGATGCTCACAGGGCCAGCACGGCCTCTTTTCCCTGCTTTGAGCTGGTGCCACATTAAAAAGCAACCTGTCAGCTGGGCGTGGTGGCACATGCCTTTAATCCCAGCACTTGGGAGGCAGAGGCAGGCGGATTTCTGAGTTCGAGGACAGCCTGGTCTACAGAGTGAGTTCCAG
>NC_034608.1:85207999-85222732 GCF_900095145.1 Mus pahari
TCTGAGTTCAAGGCCAGCCTGGTCTACAAAGTGAGTTCCAGGACAGCCAGGGTTATACAGAGAAACCCTGTCTCGAAAAACCAAAAAAAAAAAAAAAAGACAAACTGTCCAAGTTAGTCCCTTTTGCTTCTTTAGCAGTTAGGTCTTGAGTCTGCCTGGCACTTGCTTACCACTGAGCAGTGCCACCAGCTCTTACGTTTATGTTTGGTTTTTCTAGATGGGGTTTCTCTGTGTAGCCCTGACTGTCTTGGAACTTGCTTTGTAGACAAGGCTGGTCTGGAACTCAGAAATCCGCCTGCCTCTGCCTCTGAATGCTGGGATTAAAGTTGTACGTCACTACTTTCCAGCCACTTGCTTTCATTTATTTATTCATTTTTTTGGTTTTTTTGTTTTTGTTTTTTGTTTTTGAGACAGGATTTCTTTTTGTTTTCTCTCTCTCTCTCTTTTTTTTTTTTTTTAAGATTGCTTTACCTCTTCTGTATCCCAGCTGGTCTTGAACTCAGGACCCTCTAACCTTAACTTCCCTGTTGACTGTCATGCCCCAGCATCATCCTATATTTTAGTTTGAATTGCCAGGAGCTTTTTCTTAGCTTCAGGTGTAGCCAGAGCAGGGCCTGGAAGGGAACTGGCTGTGGAAAGGGTTTGTGTAGCCTGGCGAAGAGCTGCACATGTTGAGGGGAGGAAAGTGTGCCCTTGCCTGTACTGGCACCGAACATCATGCCAGTTCAAGGTACAGCCATGGGCATAGCTGGAGCCCATCCCACCTGGACCTCTGACATAAAAATAACACTGATGAATACAGCGCAGGAGAACTGCCTGCGGTCCATGGCTGGGGAAGAGGGGGTAGAAGGGTTTGGAATTCAAGGCCAGTCTGGCCTGTATGAGACCTTTTCTCAAAGAAACAACCTAAAAGAGTCCTCAAACCAAACTGGTGCTGATGTGACACTTCGTCTGTGTGTTTTGGGGCTCTGTGGACACATGAAGAAGTATGGTCCCCTCTACCTTCCAGGATAGCCAGTTGCTATTGAGAGACATATTCCCTGAGAGCCATGAGATGGGGACCCTGCCTCCACCTACCCCATTGTAGTTCATCATTGCTGGGTAGGTGACTCTGTGGCCCCATGCCCTCACCCTGCCCTTGGTGGAGAGGCATGGAGAGGTCAGGGAAAATTGAAGGTTCTAGCAGGTTTAAGAATCTTGAGCATCTGTGGGCCAGCAAGGGTCAACCTCCCCCTTCTTCAGTCTTCAGAGTCTCTACCAAGAGTGACTCTTGTCTGGATTCTGCTGTGGCCTCATATCCCTGGACATCTGTCTCTTGCCAGTAGGAAGCTGCCTTCTGAGCCCGTCCTTAACCACTGCTCCCCCCCCAAAGAAAAAAACAACACCCCTTCCCTGTCAGCATAGTGCTGGCCTTTGGGCTCACAGGCATCGAGATGCACCCCTCATGTTACACCTGATGTTTTAGAGTCCTTGAGAGGCAGAGATGGACGTGGGAGGTCCAGCAGGGTGGGTGTCAGTAGGGAGCAAAGTGGGTGCTAGGATGGCCAGAGGGGCCGGGAGGAGAACAGGATGCCCAAGCTCACTGTCCTACACCATGGGGGACATCTAGGAGTTGGGCAGGAGGCCTTAGTTAAGCCTGCACCTTTCTGGTGTGGCTACTATACCACTGGGGATCCCAGCCTTTTGGAATTCCCAGGCCCCTGCCCTGGTCAGAATGGACTAGTGGCTCCCACTTTGTTCTGAGGCAGATGAGCCTTGAGGCAGCATATCATCCCCTTCCTCCCCAGCTTCCTCAGTGCACAGGGGACTCAGAGCAGTCTGCTAGGACCTTAGAGCACACTCAGTGACTGAGGGGCTGGTCTCAGCGTCTGCTGTGTCCTGCGTGTCCCTGCCATCTATCCCAGTCAGCCCCATAGGGGAGCAGTGTCCAGTCTCAGGTGAAGTCATGGGTGGTGGTTTTAGAGGCCAAGTTACTTCTCAGGACCTCCAAGCAGGGAGGTGGCCCAGGAGCCAGGTATCAAGGCCTCAGAAGGACTGTGGCTCTACCATGCTGGTGTGGGTATCAGGGGTGTGACAGCCTGTGCCTTTGGCCTGCTGGGGAATGGGTTTCCTGTGTGAGTTGCAAGGATAGTTCTGAGGCCGAGCCTCTCCAAGGCCTTGAACAAGAAGCTGGAGTCTTGAGGGGGTGACGGGTGTGTGTACTGGGGACCAAGCTTCTCCCTAGCTACTGTGACCCTTGACTGTGCTTCCGGCCTCCTTGCTGTGGCCACGGTGACTGTATGTAAACAGCAGGCACTCAGAACCCACCCCTCTGTTGACTCATCTGCAGGCCAGAGTTCATCACCCTGCAAGCAGTTTTGACAGCACATGGGATTGTGACATCCTGGCGTCCTTGAGGGAGGAACTACCCAGCACGGAAAACACGGCTACTTTTCCCTGCATACTTTGCTGGTCCTTAGGCCCAAGCCAAACCCACAGGAGACCCAGGGATGGGGCTAGTAGGGCACACACAGGAGTCCTGCTACTGTTAACCTGGGTGCTCTGAGCCACACAGGTTGTTTTTTGTCAGCTCTGCAGTACCATGGGTCACTCAAGAGTGCCCCCAAGTGACTTCCTACCAGGAGGCAGCTATGGCAGATGAATATTTTTTTTCTGTTTTTATTCTTTCTCCTCTTCTTAGATAGGTGTTATGTAGCACATGTAGCACAGGCTGGCCCTTTCCTCTGCTTCCCAAGTGCTTTGGGTGACAGGTGTTTGCCACCACACCCAGTTGTTGTGTCACCTTTCAATAAAAAGAAAAGCTTGTGTCCAAATAGGCCATCCTGAGGAGTCTGTCTCAGACTCAGTGTCACAGCCTTGTGCTCTTATGATGTCCTGCAGACAGGAGCCTCTCTGGCCAAAGGGGAGATGTGGTTCCTCACTGAGTCATCAGGCCCAAGGGGTCGGGGTAGGGGCTGGCATTATAGTGATCGGGAGTCTCTGGGTATCTATTTGCAGCATGTGGAAAACCTTGTCTCCTTTTTACTATGTGCACAGCCAGCATGGAGGGAAGGCTCACAGAAGAGTTATGACTGTCCCTGTAGTACAAGGGCCATCCTTAAGCACTCTACACTCCAGACACACATGCAGTGTTGTCATTCTGTCTTCCCTAGTTCTAAGTAAACAGGTTGTCGTCCCGTAAGCCGCAAGAGTCTGTGTGCTTGGCCTCCACTGAACCGCAGCCCAGCCCAAGCTCTCTTGGCTGCTCCGTTTTGTTTTTTAATTTTTATTTTGAGTGAATGGATATTTCTATGTACATTCCACCTGCATTCTTGGTTGTGAGCCATCATGTGGGTGTTGGGAACTGAACCTGAGTCTTCTGCAAGAGCTGGGAGTGCTCTGCAGCTGCTGAGAGCCATCTCCCAACCCCTCAGGTTTTTCTTTGCAGCTCTAGGGATGGAACCGATGCATTAGAGCATGCCAGGCAGGCAGTGACCCCTGAATACACCAGGCTCGGAAGCTTTTCATTTTGATCTCTGCACCTCCCACACTATACCCCTCAGGTCTCCCTGCTCATTGGTCAGACATGTACTCTATGTGTGGTGCATGACCCTAGGGATGGCTGCTGTGGATCTTGAGTAGAGGCAGGCTGGTGTGTGCTTTGGGTGAAGATGTCCTAGGGAAGGAAGGCGTATGAAGGCAGAGGCTATGGCTTCTTGAAGATGAAGCTTTCTCAGTGCTAAGAGTCATTGGTATGGCCTGTGGGAGAGATACATTGAACAGGGAAAGCCAAGCTGGAGGGAGTGGGGCCCAGAGGAGGCCATAGCAGAAACTTCATTCAGGCAGCTCTGAGGCCTGATCTGTGAGAGTACCCTGGGGGACCAGTGTGTGGGGCATATGGGAAGTCCTGGTATTAGGTCCCAGAAGGTAGGTGGAGCCAGGTGGCTCAGAACGCTCCCTCCTCCTGGCTCTGTCTCTTCAGTGCTGGAATGAAAGTATGTGCCATGATAGCCTGCCCTTTCTTTTTTTCCTTTCCTCGTTCCCTCTCTTCTTTCCCTGCCTCCTTTTTCTTTTCTCCCTCTTTATCCCTGTGTCTCTCATCTCCACTTTTATTCTTTCTCTTTTTATGGAGATGGAACCTCAGGGCTTGGACTATGCTAGGCAACTGCTTATCGTGAAATAGCACCCCAGGTCACATATGTGCAATTAGAATTTTTATTTATCTGTGTGTGTGTACACGCACACACATGTGCAGGTCAGAGGACAACTTGCAGGAGTTGGTTTTCTCCTTCTGCCACTTGGCCCTGGGAATTGTGTTCATGGTGGCAGGCACCGTTCCCCACAGAGTCATCTGGTGAGCCCCCTGTGTGCAGTTTGAAGGTAGTTTCAGTGAGTGCAGTAGCTTGTTCCTCCTGGCTCTCAAGTGACTCAGCATCAGATGTCAGGGTCACCACATTATATTGGTGTAGAAGCCCAGGCTCGGGTGAGGACTCCCTCACCTAGGCTGGTGGAAATGCAGAGGTGGCTGGAAGGCCTCAGCCCCACTAGGAGCCAAGCAGCCCACCAAGGACTCTGAGAGATGTAGATGCGGGTCCCTGGAAGCCTGGTGGCCCTGCTAGCCATCTTTTACACACGGAAGACCAAGCACACTGTGGGGATGCCACTCCTGACATGTTCTTCCTCATGCTTGGATAGAGTATGACAGAGCCATGTATATCCCCCTCAAAAGACCAGTAGACTTCACTGATTCTGGCTCCTCAAAGTCACTTTGCTACCCTGGAACCTTGGTGTCTCTGGGGGCAGTGGGGTCTTGCCTTTGGGATCTCTTATTTTAGTAAGGACATGGCCCCTGTTCTTATTAGCACCTTGCCCTCTGGAGGCAGAGTGGTCGATTCTGGGCCTCCTCTTTGGGAGCCTATGTGGCTCCCTTCTGGCAGGCTGCAAGTCATAGGAAAGAAGCCCTATGTTGTTTCCACAAGGTTCACTGTCAGCTTCCCCTGGGCACGTGAGATGTTTTAGTTAGTCTTATTACCTCCTGACCGTCTTAATGTTTTTTGATTGTGTGTTTTGAGACAGGGTCCACATAGCCCTAGAATTATGTAGACAAGGTTGGCCTTGAACCCATAGAGAATCCCCTGCTTTTTTGCTGCTGCTGCTGCTTTTTCTTCTTCTTCTTCTTCTTCTTCTTCTTCTTCTTCTTCTTCTTCTTCTTCTTCTTCTTCATCATCATCATCATCATCATCATCATCATCTTTTTTTTGTTTTGTTTTTCGAGACAGGGTTTCTCTGTGTAGCCCTGGCTGTCCTGGAACTCACTCTGTAGACCAGGCTGGCCTCGAACTCAGAAATCCGCCTGCCTCTGCCTCCCGAGTGCTGGGATTAAAGGCTTGCACCACCACACCCGGCCTTTTTTGCTTCTTTATTGCATATCTTAGGCTAGCTGCAAAAGTGTGTGTGTTCCTCTCACCCCAGTGCTGGAACGACAGATGTGCCCACTGTGATGATTGTCCATGCAATTTTTCCATTATATTTATCTTTATTATATTTTGGGTTTTTTGTTTTTTGTTTTTTTTTTTGCTTGTGTGTGTGTGTGTGTGTGTGTGTGTGTGTGTGTGTTTTTTAGGTTTTTCGAGACAGGGTTTCTGTGTGTAGCCTTGGCTGTCCTGGAACTCACTCTGTAGACCAGGCTGGCCTCGAACTCAGAAATCCGCCTACCTCTGCCTTCTGAATGCTGGGATTAAAGACGTGCACCACCACGCCCGGCTGTGTATGTGTGTTTTAAGATTTATTTATTTATTATATGTAAGTACACTGTAGCTGTCTTCTGACACTTCAGAAGAGGGCGTCAGATCTCATTACAGATGGTTATGAGCTACCATGTGGTTGCTGGGATTTAAACTCAGGACCTTCAGAAGAGCAGTCAGTGCTCTTACCCACTGAGCCATCTCTCCATTCCCCNTTTTTTTTTTTTTTTTTTTAAGACAAGGTTTCTCTGTGTAGCTTTCCTGAAACTCTCTTTGTAGGCCAGTCTGACCTTGAACTCATATCCTCCTAAGTGCTGGGATTAAAGGCATGCGCCACCTTGCCCAGCTAGATTTATCTTTATTTGTGTGTGTGTTTGCGCGCTTTCTTGGGCCTCGTGTGCAAGCCTCAGCAAGAGTCCTCAGCAAGTCCTCAGCTAGAGGACAACACTGTGGAGCCCCTCCTCCGATGTTCATGAGAATGCCAGGAGCAAACTCAGGTTGTAAGGCTTGGAGACAAGCACCTTTACCACTGAATGTTGTCTTGGGCTATTGGTTCATGCCTGATAGAATGTCTTCAGGAGGCCAGATGAGAGGAAGGTCTATGTGGCCACACTAGCTGAATGAGGTGGTGTGACCGTTGTCCATTGCTGGAAAGGCTTGCAAGCCTTTATGTACCTTCAGGATTCAAGATGAGGGGGCCTGGGGAGAGTCTAAGTAGCTGTTAACCATGCAGAGGGGAGAGAAGGTCCTCACAGTCGTAGGCTCCTGTCTTCTCATTGGCCACAGACTTTGGCAGTGCTGGTCAGGCTCACTCCATGTCCTACTTGAATGCAGATTCATCTCTGCTGGCTCCCTTAACTAGAGAATGGCAGTGGTCTCTGTCAGAGTGCTGGCCTTTTCTGGCACTGTGAAAGAGAAAAGTGGCCTATGGGAAACTGAGATTTCTCCCTGGCTATAACAACCCCAAGGTCAGGAAGCCAGGAGCTGCCCTCTGTGGGTGTGGAACAGTCGGGGCAGCCTCGGCTCCCAGGCCGCCTTGTCTCCTTTGTGTCTAATGTCTTGTTCCTTCTCTGTACCTCTGTGCCTAGGCTGGGCACGTGTTGTGGGTAGTGAGTGGGAGGGAAAGGAAGATTTCTGAGATCCCATTTGTGGGCTGTTGGCAGAAGCTCCAGCTTCTAACAGGGGTGTGTGTGTGCACACATGTGCACATGTGTGTCATGACAGCCGCACCCTACAAACACCCTCAGATCAGGCCCTCAGTGCAGAGGAAGCTAATTTGTTGGCTGAGGGAGTCCTTCCTGCCCTTACAAGTGTAGTGCCAACCTTCAAGCCCAGGAAGCTGAGACTCCCTGTCCCCCAGCTAGTTGAACTGGTTTCACCCTCCCAACACATAACACACTTTCACAAGTTTGTGTATTTGTTTTTATGGTTTTGCTTTCTCCACGTTCTTTATTTATATTTTTAGATATATTTATTTTATATATGTGAGTACACTGTAGCTGTCTTCAGACACACCAGAAGAGGCATCTGATCTTATTACAGATGGATGTGAGCCACCATGTGGTCCCTGGGAACTGAACTCAGGACCTCTGGAAGAGCAGTCAGTGCTCTTAACTGTTGAGCCATCTCTCCAGCCCATGTGTGTTGTTTCTTTGAGTCAGGGTCTGTCAGTGTAGCCCTGGCTACACTACCAGGAACTTGCTACACAGATCAGGCAGGCTCTGCCTCCCAGGTGCTGGCATTAAAGATAATGTGCCACCATACCTGGCTCCCACAAATTTATTATTGTGGCTTTGCGGGATCCAGGGGACACACATGTCATGGCATGCATATGGAGGTCAAAGGACAACTCTGTGAGTTGGTTCTCTCCTTCAATTTTTTCTTGGGTTCCAGGAACTGAGCACAGGTCACCAGGCCTGTACAGCAAATCACTTATTTGCTGAGCCAACTCTGTGGCCTCCCTCTGATTTTTTTTTTTTAAAGGTAGGTTTTTTTTTTTTCTAGGTAGCCTAGGCTATCCCAGAATATGAGGTCCTCCTGCCACAGTGCTGGATCACAGCTATGCCACCAACTTGTGACTCCTTCCTTCTTGTTCTTAAACAGTGGTTTTTCAAGGAAATTATGCTTCCTGCTGTTGACCTCATGGTCTTCCCACATCCGGTGAGACTTCATGTCCCAGCAAGGCTCTAAGATGATGAGGACGGGGCTAGATGGCTCAGCAGATAAGCATAAGACTGACTGCTCTTACGAAGGTCCTGAGTTCAAATCCCAGCAGCCACTTGGTGACTAACAACCACAACGCCCTCTTCTGGGGCATCTGAAAACAGCTACAGTGTACTTAAGCATAATAAATCTTTGGTCTGACCGGAGCAAGCAGAGGTCCTAGATTTAATTCCCAACAACCACATGAAGGCTCACAACACTTGGTACAGCTACAGTGGACTCGTATGCATAAAATAAATAAATCTTAAAAAAACAAAAAGATGATGAGGACACTCATATCCACAGTTAGTCTTGAGGCTAGAAGGTGGACAGGACCTTTGGGAAAGGTCCCCAGGTGTCTCTTGTCCTCAGCTTCTGAAGGCTTGTCCCCTTGAACCTGATAGTCTTCTTGGCTATAATAACCCCAAGGCCAGGAAGCTGCTGCCCTCTGTGCATGTGGAGCAGTTGGGACAGCCACTTGGTCCTCTCTGGTTTGTCCTGCTCTGCTTTCTCTTTTCTTTTCTTTTCTTTTCTTTTCTTTTCTTTTCTTTTCTTTTCTTTTCTTTTCTTTATTTATTTTATATGTGTGGGTACACTGTCACTATCTTCAGCCACACCAGAAGATGGCATCGGATCCCATTACAGATGATTGTAAGCCACCATGTATTTCTGGAATTGAACTCAGGACCTCTAGAAGAGCAGTCCACTGACTCTTAACCACTGAGCCATCTCTTCAGCCCTTGTCCTGCTTTCTAAAGGGTCCTTTTTGCAGTCTCCTGCTGTCACAGCTATATAGGGAAGATCCTGTGTAGTGTCCTGTGCTACCCTTGGCTCAGTAGACGGAGAAGACACTGTTGTGGCTGTCCTAAATCAAGGTTTGGATGGCTGATAGGCTGAGAGTATTGGCTCTGCCTCTTCTGTGGAGCCCCTTCTCCTCTAGCTCTGGTCTCAGGGTTACACTGAGCCTGGAGAGGGTCCCGTGGTTCTGGTGTTGTCATGCCAGCTGCAGGTGCTCGGGAGGGATGTCCAGCTACATCACTTGGTCCATGTGGCCAACGTGGGCCTTTCGAAAGGTAGGGATACCCTCATCCCTGGATCCCACGGATGCTCTAGGACAGTGAGTGGCCTGTACTGCTTACAGAGGGACCTAAAGGACACCTGGGTACTAGTGAGCTAGGTGTGACTTTTCCTGTTGAAAAGCAGATGCATCCTGTCCTGGACAGAGGATCCTGGTCCCTGATGGCACCACAATGTGGATGGAGGGAGCTTACCTCCTGATCAGTTGCCTCTCTCTGGGTGCTGACTGCAGTCCTCCTTCTCTTCCTACTCCAGCTGTGTGTGGCTACCACCATAGGGTAGGTTTAGTAGTCGGTAGGATGGCTGTCCTGCAATGGAGCCCCACAGACTGGACAGCTAGGGTAAGTGTATAGCTGGGAGAGCTGAACTCTAGAAAGCTCCTTGTGGGTCTGCCCAAAGTTTCTGCTTTCCTGTGTGTCCTCATGTCCTTCAGGTAGCCACCACTTAGGGTGGAGACCTCCTTGGGAGCTGTCTGAGAGCAGAGGCAGGCCACAGCTAGAAGAGTGCCTTCCTTCCCCGCGGCCCTATTTTTGGATTGGCATGATGTACCTGCCTCATGTTCCAGGAAAATGTGCTTGGCTCAGAGGACATCTGAGATGGGGAGGGGATAGTGGGGGCTTGTACCAGCCTACCCCAGGGTTCCAGCTTCCTTAGGGGAGGGCAGGGTCCCGTGGTCAAGGACCCTCAATCATCTCCCCTCCCTGAGAACTGACAAGGCTTCCCTGTTGGTGGCTGTCTACCAGAGGAAGCCAGCTCTGCTGAGCAGGCCAAAAGGGCTGTCCCCCTCCTGCTTTCTCCCTTTGTCATAGCACTTCACCCCAGGAAAGGTGCCCTGTTTTCTCTCAGCTAGGAAGGTCAGGAGTCCATCCCCATAGAGAAGGAACTTGCTCTGGTAGATAGGGCCCTGGCTGCTTTTGCACATGATGGCTCGAGCTCTGAGCTTTAGATGTTGTATTTGATGGTTTGTTGCCTTGGGACCCCAGGTGCTCCCACCCTCTCGTCCCCTCCCATTCTCACCTCTTGTGCAAGTACATCGAAAGCCTGACTACCTTATGTTGTGACAGGAATGGCCAATAACATGTGGCCATGTTCTCCTGGGCAATTCCTGAAGCGCTACAGCTCAGGAGTGGCAGGTATGCCCATCCTCTGCCATGTGCCTAATCCTGAGGTCCTAAGGGCATTTGCAGGGATCCAAAGGATCCCACTTGCAGGCCAGGTTCACTATCCAAGGTGTGCCCAAGCCAGGGCAGCAGCAGCCTGGCATGTGCCAGTTGAAGCTGCTTACTCCTATGGTATCTATGACCCAGGTCTTAGGCTAGCTAGGCTGAGAGTTAGGGCCAGGCTCCAGCCTCTCATTCCCCATGCTGGGGTTTCCACTGTGGACTTTGGATGTCATAGAACCCTACGGGTGGGTATGTGGGGACATAGCTCAGTCACTAAGGGGCCTTTGTGAGGCTGTAGCAGGAATTGTATGTTTGTAGTTCTCTGAGCCTTGGCCATGATCTACTCTGCAGGACTAACTTTCTGCTTGTGCTTGACAGGTGACCAGTGATAGCCAGGCGGCTTTGCTTTGAAACCCAGGTCCATGACCTCCTTAGAAAGCAGATGGGCACCATGGCAGACTCAAGGAGACAGGGGTGAAGGAGTGTGCAGCCTACCAGGCTACCCTGTCTAGGCCCAGAGGAGGTATGGGCAGGCTTAGTAGTCCCATGCTCCTGAGGAGGCACTTCTCATCCTCTGTAAGAACTGCTGGCCCTTAGCCACTTGTGATAAAACAGGAGGTCCAAATGAAGTGTGTGCTGGCAAGGATGATGAGGATGTCATAGTGCCCATCAGGACTGCCCATAGGCCTGCCCCATTGTCCTCAGATGAACAACTAAATACAGGAGAAGCCCTGTGATAGGAGGGTGGGGGATGGCTCATGGGCCAGGTCAGGACTGATGTGTGCCTGAACCCTGTAGACATACCTAACATTTGATGGGAAGAAAATACTAGAAGGTAGAGGTGTCACCACACTCCTGGCCTGGAAGAGCCAGTGGCACCACCCTCCTTTTCTGGTCTTGTTCCTTTTAAATAAACCAGCCAGACAGGTGCTTTACGTCTTTAATCCTAGCACAGGCAGAGGCCCAGGTCCTCTGCAGTCTAGTCTGCCTGATGTACACAGTGAGTTCCAGGCCAGGCAGGGCTGCATAGTGAACTGCTGTCCTTGAAAAGATGTGTATGGGGAAGGGGGTGTGCCTCGGCATCTCTGTGGAGCAAAGGCCTACACATACTTGCTTTCCCCTTCTCCTTTATGTGGGGTCTGGGGGTGTTGCAAGCACACAGTGAGCTGTCTCTTGGACCTCTTTTGTTAGTTTTTTGAGACAAAGTCTCACTTTGCAGTCCAGGCTGCAATTTGATCCTTCACCCTCAGTCTCCCTGTGCTGGGATCCCATGTGTGCCACCATACACATGAGCCAGTGGATTGGCTTCCTTTGGTCTAGAATAGGGTTTTCCTTTGAGGGCAGAGGACCTTTGGAGTGAGCGGCAGGTTGCTGTTGCCACCATGGATCTCACTATGGAGTCTGCTCCACTTTCCTCTGGGTGCACCTCCCCATTCCTCCTGGGCCAGATGCCAAGTGGAATCCCTCATGGCTCTAGTTTGTTTCCAGGTCATTCTGTCACTCACACACATGCTGGCTGCATATGCTGCTTCCCGCTGGTTGTCTGCCCATCATTGCTCGTGCTCCCAGCTCAGGCGACCCCCCCCCCAAATTGCCCCTCTACCATGCTTCATGTCAGCTTGCTTGGTGGGGGCTTGGATGCTATTCTGGAGAGGTGATTCTGCCTACCCATGATGAAAATATGTGCATGCATGCATGCATTTGTTGTGTTTCATGTGTGCCCGGGGCTGTTGCAAAGACTGCTTCCACATAGATTTCCACCTCCCTAAGACAAAGCCCAGAGAAACTGAGTGCTTGCTGAGGACACAGCTTAGAAATGACTGGCCTGTGTTAAACCAGAGCATTCTAAGCTCAGCTGCATTCAAGAGCCCATGTGTCATTTCTACTTGGCAGGATTAAGTGAAACAGGGCCCATGTATTGTGTGTTCCTTGGATCTTCTGCTTAAGGATGCCCTTCTCTGATGGACAAAGGCAACATTTATCCCAGGAACATCTGGGTAGGATCCTCTTGGTTGTCCTGTGCATTGAATTTCTAGCCCTGTACTTGGCCACTGGGTACCCAGGTGAGGTGCTGCCTCATCAGAGCTGGTTGAAACCTGTCCTAGTCCTGGTGGGCTCTGCCTCCCCTACAGAGGTCCTCACAGCACTTAGTGGTGTCCGGTGTGAAGCACACCTGCCCCAACCCCAGGGTCTGCACAGCCAGTCCACACCTCTGGGAAACAGCATGGAATGAATGGCTCTGCTTGGTCGTCCCGGGTAACTCTTAGAAGTAGGAAAGGAGAACACGTGGGCTTGTGTGGGGATCTCAGGGCTTTACTTATTTTAAACTACTCTGATCAGAGCCAGGCTTGCCTTACTGTGTAACTGAGGACAGCCTTGAGCTCCTAATCTTGCTGTCTCAGCCCCTAACTAAGTACTGGATGAAGGGTGTGCAGTCTCTCTGGTTTGTGTGATGCTGGAAGCGAGGCCCACTCATGTGCTTGACGCGCACTCTGTCCATGAAGCTGCAGTCTCAGCCTCCCAACACTTTATAGCAGTTTTAATTTTACAGCAACATAGAGTATACTGTTAGAGACTTTGTACTCTCTCACCTGCATGGCACCTGCCTTCTTGACTCTCTTTTGAAGGAATGCTAGCAAGCATGGTGGGGACCTTTGCAGCAGGTAGCACTGGAGCTGGTGGCAGGTCATGCCGTGGCAACACACAGGAAGCAGAGAGCCTTTAAGAGAGAAGCAGGGCTGACCTGTACCCCTCAGTGACCCACTTCCTCCGCCTGGCTCTATTTCCTAAGTATTCCAAGAACAAAACCAAACCAGCGCCCCTGGCTTGAGGAAGAGTTGGCTTACACGAGAGCCTGTGGGAACAGTTCACACTCAGACAGTGTGATCCAGGCTTGGGCTCATACTTCCAGCCCTCACAGTTGCAATGGTTTCAACATTGTTTAAAAGTCCAGAGTCTCTGCTGAGTCCCTGTGAAATCAAATACCATTTTCAGGCATGGCAGCCATGCTGTTGTTATGGAAGGTCAAGAGTTCAAGGTCAGCCTCAGCTATGTAGTGAGTCTGGCCTATGAAACACTTTGTCTCAAAAAACCATAACAAAACCAAAATCCTCAAGTCACATATTCCCAGCATACAGTGGTACAGAACAAAATTCCTTCCAAAAGGAGGAGCCGGGGACTGGAGAGATGGCTCCGCGGTTAAGAGCACTGACTGCTCTTCCAGAGGATTTGTAATGGGTTCTGATGCCCTCTTCTGGTGTGTCTGAAGACAGTGACAGTGTATTCACATATATAAAATTAAAAATCTAAAAAAAAAAAAAAAAAACAAAAAAAAAAAAAAAAAAAAAAAAAAAAAGCTCTCCACCAGCTGAGTAAGATGCCCAAAGGGAAGAAGGGAAGAAAGTGGCCCCGGCCCCCGCCATCATCAAGAAACAGGAGGCTAAAGAGGTGGTCAGTCCTTTGTTTGAGCAAAGGACCAAAAGAAATCTAACACGCTTTGTCAAATGGCCCCGCTACATCAGGTTGCAGTGGCAAAGAGCCATCCTCTATAAGCGGCTCAAAGTACCTCCTGCCATTAACCAGTTCACCCAGGCCCTGGACTAGGCTGCTTAAGCTTGCCCACAAGTACAGGCCAGAGACACAGCAAGAGAAGAAGCAAAGGCTACTGGCCTGTGCTGAGAAGAAAGCTGCTAGCAAAGGCGACATCCCAAGTAAGAGACCACCTGTCCTCCGAGCAGGAGTTAATACAGTCACCACCTTGGTGGAGAACAAGAAGGCTCGGCTGTGGTAATTGCCCATGATGTAGACCCCACTGAGCTGGTGGTTTTCCTGTCTTCCCTGTGTTGAAAAATGGGGGTTCCCTGCCCTTCTGCATCATCGAGGGAGAGGCCAGGCTGGGGTGCCTGGTCCACAGGGAGACATGCACCACTGTGGCCTTCACACAAGTTAACTTGGAAGACAAGGGTGCTCTGGCTAAGCTGGTGGGAGCTATTAGGACCAACTATAATGACAGATATGATGAGATATGTTTTCGCCACTGGGGAGGCAACGTCCTGGGTCCTACGTCTGTGGCTCGCATTGCTAAGCTGGAAAAGGCAAAGGCTAAAGAACTCACCACTAAACTGGGTTAAATGTAAGTTTTCTGTACATAAATATAATTACAACATTAAAAAAAAAAAAAAAAAAAAAAAGCCAGTATGGCCATGAGAGATGACCAAGCAAGGCCACAACCCAGTGAGGCACAGGAACTGGAATCATGTCTCTGGGTGGGCATCTGGGGCTCACAGCAGCACCACCTGAAGTCTTGGGCAGCTCCATGGCCTGTGGAGAGTGGAACCTCTCTTGTGCCTGCTCTGCTTTGTGCCCACAACTTTCCTTGCTGGGCATCTGTCTTAGAGCTCATTCTGTTGCTGTGATAAAACACGGACCGAGAGCTACTTAGGGAGAAAGGAGTTTATTTTAGCTTATAGTTGTAGTCCGTTATCAAGGGAGTTCAGGGCAGGACATTAAGGCAGGAGCCTAAGCAGAGGCCATGGAGGAAGAATGCTGACTTTTTTTTTTTTTTTTTT
>NC_034608.1:85223007-85240752 GCF_900095145.1 Mus pahari
CTCTGCCTCCCGAGTGCTGGGATTAAAGGTGTGCGCCACCACTGCCCGGCAGGAATACTGCTTATTTACTGGCTTGTCCTGCCTGCTCTCCTGCACACCTGCTGGCACTGCCCACAGGAATTATTAATCAAGAAAGTGCCCTCCCCCGAGATTTGCCTGCAGGTCATTCTGATGGAGGTGATTCCTCAGATGACACTCCCCCTTTCCAGATTACTCTGGCTTATGTCAGGTTGACAAAAACCTGAATCAGCACAGCATCCCATGTTCCTGGCCAGCCTGGTATCCCCATCCCCTTGTCTCCATTCCAACTGATGCTTCACCTTCCTCGCTCTCTGCCTTCAGGATCTCCATATAACATGCAGCCTGGGTCCCTGTTACCTGACTCTCACACTTTAATTCTGGAACCTTGGTCTGAGTCTCTATGACCCCGCCACTGCTGCATCCTGCATGCCTGTGAAGTCAGCACATAGAGCCAGTGTGGGTTTTGCTGCCATCTCAGAGTGTTGTCACAGCCCTGAGCTGTGGCTGCAGCAGCTCTGTCTGCTCAGGTGAACCTGAAGGACATATACCCAGGTGGCCATGTTACAGTAGAGCATCTTTGCATTTGGCTGTCTTTTTCAGATTCTCAAAGGAATGTTTTCCAAAAGGGTTCTCAGTCTCCCACCTTGAGTCTGAGGGGTAGGGCCGGCCTGCAAGACATTTTCCTGTTATGTTGGAACTGGGTCCACGTCAGATTCCCGTTGAGCTCTGAGCAATTGCAACCCCTCTGTGCTTTGCACGGCCACCTTGTCCACTTTCAATTTGCCCTTTACCTCCCCACAGTGTACATCGTCCACATCTTCCTGCTCTATTCTCTGCTTGCAATCTAAGAGCAGTGGGTAGGGACCATTCCAAAGCCTGGTGCTCTGCTCTCTTGAAATTTCCTCTGCTAGTTTATTGGGTTTAGCTTATTTTCTGAGATTGGGTCTCACTGTACAGCTCTGGTTGGCATGGAGCTCATTATGTAGACAGGCTAGCTTCAAACACAGAAAAATCCACTTACCTCTGCCTTGAGTGCTGGGATAAAGTCTGCTCTGCCATCCCTGGCTTATTCTGTTAGCTTTAGGTACACTCTCCCTGAAGGCTGTGCACAGCCAGATTCATTGCTGGAGCCCACCATGAACATGCTGTGCAGAGCCTTGTGGAAGCACAGAACCTGCTCACTTGCTGCTGCCAGTCTGCCCCATGTGCTCAGGCTTCTCTAGCATCCCCACCCTGCCTCAGTCCCTGCCCAGCTTTCTCTTCTGTCTCTTCTCTATGACAGGACACAGGACAGGGACTCAGCAGTGCTGCTTTTGTCCCTTGAATCTTATGGCTAAAGCGGTTTGATGTGTGGTAGCAGGAACTGTGACTGGTCATACTCTGACAACAGCTCAGACTGCCAGTGGGGCCAGGGGCAGGAAAGCCTGCCCACATTTCCCCTCCTCAGCTAGGCCCCACCCTTTGGTGATGTCACCTTTAACACAGCGCCACCCGCAGGGACAGAGTGTTTAAATGCTGAACTTGTGGGAACTATTCATGTCCAAACAAACAAGCTCATATGTGCGTTGTTTGTGTGCGATCTGGTGAGTTCTGAGCCTGTGGTACAGCACCGTGCAGAGTTCCTCCACTCTCTCACACCTACCCTCTGTTCCTTCTCAGTCCCTGGGGCAGCGGATTGCTTTTGAAACAGGCTCACCCAGCCCAGTCCTGAAGTGTGTTTTGTGGAAGATGCCTTAAACTCCCATCTCTACCTCCTCTGGAGTGCTGGGATGAAAGTTTTGAATTTTCACCTGTGGCATGTCTCTTTTGTTACTTAATGTTTATTTAATTTGGTGTGTGTGTGCCTGAGTCTGTGTCTACACCATGTTCCTGGTGCCCTCAGAACTCAGAAGGGGCATTGGATCTCCCAGAACTGGGGCCATAGATGGTTGTAAGCATCATGTATGTACTGGGAATGGAACCCGGGTCTTCTGCAAGAGCAGTAAGTGTTCCTAACTGTTGGACCTCTCCAGCCTCTTGTTTTGTTTTTTTAAAGTTTTATTTGTTATGTATAAAGTGTTCTACCTACAAGCCAGAAGAGAGCACCAGATATCATCACAGATGGTTGTGAGCCACCATTGCTGGGAATTGAACTCAGGACCTCGGAAGAGCAGCCAGTGTTCTTAACCTCTGAGTCATATCTCCAGCCTTTGTTTTGGTATTTTTGAGACAGGGTTCTTCTTTGTAGCCTAGGGTGGCATTTCCTCTTCAAGGTACTGAGAATGCTGGATTTGTGCCATTAGGGTCCATCTATCCCATTGTATGATAAAACAGTTCATTCATGTGCTCCATCACCCCTGAAACACACGTGCCCACATGATTTGAAAAATTATGGACATCTTTGTTTTTCCACTTTCTAATACGTGCCTTTGATCCCAGCAATCATCAGGTTTGGAGCTCACCTGGTCTTCATGTTGAGTTCCAGGTCAGTCAGCATTGCACAGAACAGAGCAGAGAGGAGCCTCTTCTGGAGTGGCTGGCTTTGTCCCTCAGAGGCAGGCGATCCTGTTCTCCAGGCACACACTCCTGTCTACACTGTTTTGGCCACAGGAGTGCTGGGATTCCAGATGTACATCTCTGTGCCTGTGTTTTCATCCATGTACCTGGGTGCCAGGCCTGTGCAATGAGTGCTTTACCCACTGAGCCACCTTCCTGGTCTGGCCAGTGCTTTTTTTTTTTTTTTTGGTTTTTCGAGACAGGGTTTCTTTGTGTAGCCCCGACTGTCCTGGAACTCACTTTGTAGACCAGGCTGGCCTCGAACTCACAGAAATCCGCCTGACTCTGCCTCCTGAATGCTGGGATTAAAGGCATGCGCCACCACACCCGGCTCTGGCCAGTGCTTTTACCCCATTCTGCTTGAGGCAGTGTTGGAGATAGCGTACAGCCAGGCTGGCCTCTGATGTACGGAGGCCTTGCCCTAAGTTTCCCATACCCTGCCTCTGCCTCCTGAGTGTGAGGAATAGGTGTGTGCCATCGCCTTCTTTCTGTGACCTCCACTCCCCTGAGGCGGGGTAGAGGAGTGAGCTTTTGGTATCTCAAGGTAGCATCTGCAATTGTCTTAAGGACACTTCACCTGTGGCAGTGGTGGTGCCACATTTGCACACATTTGCACGGTGCTGAGAGCTCCATTGTGTCCTTGCTGGCACTGGCAGTGTCAATAGCTTTGGCCATTGTCTCCCAGTTCTGCCATGACTCCTCACCATCATGGGCATAGACTTGGTGTCATAGACTACAGTGAGAGTCCAACTCCTGCCTGCTGGCTCCTGGGCTGCCCTCATGGCCAAGGGCAAGTAGTCAGCAAAGCTGCTTCCTGCCCTTGAGCTTAAGGCAGGAGGAAGGCTGTTGCTACAGGAAGGAGGAAGTGTGTCTGGCCGCTGTAGGCCTGGTCTCTGTAGATCCTACTGCCCTGGGCCCTCTGGAGGGCGCTTCTGCCCTGCTGAGCTGTCTGAGCCTCAGCTCTCTTGAGTATGATGCTCATGTAACACTGATGAGGACTGCCTCTCTCCACAAGACACACTAGTGAGTCAGTCCTGTGACATCTAAGTATCTGCCTGTGGGACAGGTTCCAGGTTCTTTGGGACCATTCTGGAACTCATGTTTCCATAAGGTCTTTTCCTTCCTGGCTGGCGCTGTGTATGTTGAAATCCTCCTCATAGCCAGAATGGCCAAGAAGCATCCAGTTATAGGCAGTTGGTGAGCTGGTATTGAATTCAGGGGCTTGTGGCCACCCCCTCTGTAGAGACCCCACAAGTGTCTCTGACTGGTGCACCAGAGGCCAGCCTTTGTTCAGGGTTGGGAAAGCAAGTAGGTGTGTCTGTGCACAGATCATCTCTCTGTGTATGTGCATGTGCACCCACGTGTGGAGTGTGGGTGGGTGGGAGGGCCATGTGTGTTCTGATGCAGCTTTGTGCCTGGAGTCTTTAAAACACTCCAGAGACAGGAAGAGCTATTCTTGGAGAACCAGCCCGCAAGTCATAGGACCCAACTGTGCCTGGTGGCTAGGGGTTCAGAGGACTCCAGAGCTGTTTGTGTGGTCAGTGTCATTGTGTGCCTCCTTTCAACCCATGCCAGGCTGTCAGCTCAGGAGTTAGCACTGTTAGATGGGCTTTTCTAACACTTGTGCCCACTGTGCCTGCTGACCATGAGATACCACCTTGTTAGGACAAGGCTGTCAGCATACCAGGAGTCAGCCAGGTAGACAGCTGCAAGAGCAGTACAGTGGGAACACTGGCTTCATAGCTCTGTGTAAGCCTCACAGAGGGCTCAAGGCCAAGCTGGTCACTGTCTGGGCATTTGGGCTGTGATGATAGATGCCCCACTGAGATTTCCTTCTGAAGACTCCTGCAAAGCTGTTGGAGGAGGCTAGGGCCTGTTGGAGGGCCCGTGAGATCTGAGGTCGTGGAGACAGAAGCCACAGGGAGTCTTGGGCATGCAGGCTGACGGGCATGTATTCCCTCGCTCTTCTCAGGATCCTCTTGACCTGATACAACTGTTGAGAAACTTCCCAAAAGTGACTGTTTTCTGCAAGGTCAGTTCTACTGCAGAGTCCCAGAGCAGAGCCCAGCTGCCTCCCTTCATGATTGTCACCCTGAAGATCAGCCCATTTTTATCTGAAGACAGATGATAAATGGATCCAAAGAAAAACTTGAGGAGTCCAGCCTGCAGTCCTTCCTGCCATCCCCTTAGCTTTGCAAGTGCTGGTGACACAGGGACATATGCCGCAGCTCCAGTATGCGGGTATACCAGAGAACCTACCTCTCTTTTTGTTAAAGCTGGGCCTGCTTGTCCTAGCTGGCTTTGGGTGAGAATACAGCCTGCCTTGAGAGGACTGGAGATTACAGTGTGCCCTGAATGTCTATGCTCACTCTCTGATCAGATCCTGACAGTATGGCAGTGTGTATCTCCACACTCTGGCTCCTTCATGAGTCCTAAGCTCCATGACTGGGCTTCTGTGCTGCAGGGCAGGGGCCCAGGCTGCTCTTGACCTCCTGACCCTGCTGTCACAGCTAACTGAGTGGCTGGGGCAGGAGGGGGATTCATAAATGTGGACATTGTAATTGGTTCTCTGTGCTGGGCGTTGGTCATCTTCCTGAAGCAGTGCCAGTTGGCAGGTGCTTGGCATCAGCTTCTGCACAGCCTGACTGGAGGTCGGGGTGTGCCACCCTGAGAAAGAAAGGATTCGTGGGGACATGCAGCCTGGGGCGGTCCCTCTGATACACTCACTGCTGATGTCACTGCTCATGCAGGCTCCGCTGTCCACAGAATGAAGACAGTGGACAAAAGTCCCTTGCAAGGGAAAGTGGCAGCTGCAAATGGAGTTGAGCCTGTCAGATAGTACAGGCCCACAAGTGAGCTCAGCAGAGGTGGCACCCCCACCCCCACAGGGGTGACTGAGTGCTGGGGCTGTAGGAGAGCAATACCCCCAGCTGTGAGACAGGGTGGGAAAGCACTTACACACATCCTCTTCAGGAGGGCACTGAGAGCATTGCTGCGTCTCCTGGGACCAGGGTTCTAAAGAAGGGGCAGGTAAGCCCGTGTACAATGGTCATGACTTTCTTTTTTTTCTTTTTTTTTTTTTTTAAAGATTGATTTATTTATTATATAAATACATATATAAAATAAATATATATATAAGTACACTGTAGCTGTCTTCAGACACTACAGAAGAGGGCATCAGATCTTGTTACAGGTGGTTATGAGCCACCATGTGGTTGCTGGGATTTGAACTCTGGACCTTCGGAAGAACAGTCGGGTGCTCTTACCCACTGAGCCATCTCACCAGCCCATGACTTTCTTTGACTTCACAACTCAGGGTCAGGGAGTACCGTGTCTGAGGACCCCAAAAATCTGTCCATTGGGGTGGATACCAGTGCTTGTCTTCGTCTGTAGTTGCTCTCTTTGCACAGTTTGAAGCAAAGTGGGGCCTTGGGTTGGCCCAGTATCCCCAGCTCTCTGCCGTCTGTCTGGGATGTGCTCAAGGAGGTCAAGGGTTGTGGCTGAGTGTGCAGGCCTGCTGGGAGGTGATGGGTTGTTTAGCAGAGTTCTGAAGTTGCATGCAGATCATGAGTGGGCTGAGTTGCAACATTGGGGTAAGAGCGAATGGTGTTCTGGCCCCGAATGGGTTGCTTGGGGACAATAGAACTTGTTGTCCTAGGAGGCTGGTTCCTCACTCCCTTGTCCAAGCTCCTATCTTCTTTGTGCTTGTCCTGTGGCTAAGAATGGGGGTGGGCCTTTGAAGTTAAGAGGAGGTAGCCTAGCAACTGACCTGATACCCAGTGGGAGTGGTGAGGGCCCTTGGGTGAGAAGGCCAATGTCTGCTGTACTGCTTAGTAATGCCTTTGGAGACATTGTTACCTGGGTAACATTCTGGCTATGACTTCAGTAGGGTGGGTAGGTAGGACATTTGGCTGTCAAGAAAGCTGCTCTCAGGGTGGGCACAGCCACTGCAAGGAGCTGTGTGAATGGTTATTTGGGAGGTTTTATAAAAGTGGTTTTTCAGCAGTATGTGATGGTGCACACAAGTGGATCTTTGTGAGTTCAAGGCCAGACTCATCTACATAGTGAATTCCAGGACAGCCAGAACTATATAATGAGACCCTATCTCAAAAACAGACAAACCAACAACAACAAAATACTAATAAAACAATAGCCTTTCCAAAACTAGGTTTTGTTTGTTGTTTGTGTTCTAAAAAACAGCTGGGAATGGTGTTATCCTGTCACCTCAGGGAGGTGGAGGCAGCTACATCAGGAGTTTGAGACCAGACTGAGCAACACAACACCCTTTTTTAAAACTGAAACAAGAAAGTCAGGACATTCATAACAGGGGCCACCCATGTGTGATAAATATGCTCAGAGTCAAAGGATATGCCCCTAGCTGACCTGGGCAACAGGTGCAGCCAAAAAAAACTTGGTTATTATCCTTAGCGTCCAAAACCAAATGCCCTTTCCTGACAGTAAAGGTGTTTTTGTGTAATGCATGGGACATGACTGGAGGGGGTAGGGCACACTGTCATCCTGGCAGGTGGGAGCTTATACAGAGGGACCAAAGGTTCCGGCCAGCTGTGGTTAGATAGCAAAACTCATGACTTTAAAAAGCAAAACAAAGCCAGGCATGGTGGCGCACAACAATAAAGAAAATGTAGGGTGTGTTGGTACACTTGACTTCTTGGCATTCTAGACACAGAGGCATGAGGATTGCTGAGCACCGAAGGCTGGCTAGGCTAGCTCAGGCTTCTGGGTCAGCAAGACCTTCCAGAGCTAACAGAAGATGGCAGTGACCAGCTGTGGAGCTCTGGACTCTGTCCAGTATCACATAACCAGGCATGGGGCAGGAGGGACAGTAGTCCTGGCTTATTCCCAGCTACGTAGTAACTTCGAGACCAGCCAAGAAAGTGTGAGACCAGCTCACATGAAAAGGAAAATCTAGTGTTCCCATAAGAGATAGACAAGAAGAGAGTTCCATGTGACCACCTGAGGCAAAGATTCAAGTAACAGTCAACAAGGGAAGGATGCTGTGTGCTGTTGCCTCCACTACTGCCCAGTGACACTGATCCAGGACAGAACAGGTTTCAGTGTTTGGAGCTTCCAGGTCAGGGCATTTGTTATACAGCCACAGATCCCACACACAGTTTCTGAGACCCATGGATACAATTTCAGAAAGACACATTCGCAAGAAAAAAAATTAATTTGAGAGCCAGGCGTGGTGGCTCACACCTTTAATCCCAGCACTTGGGAGGCAGAGGCAGGTGGATTTCTGAGTTCGAGGCCAGCCTGGTCTACAGAGTGAGTTCCAGGACAGCCAGGGCTAAACAGAGAAACCCTGTCTCGAAAAACCAAAAAAAAAAAAAAAATTAATTTGAGGGGGGGCTTGACAGCAGGGCTGGGCTCTGGGTGTTCAGTATATGGCCACAGTGCCCTGCCCCCACTGTCAGGGCTGCAGGAAGGTTGTGTCTTCAGTTCCAGCTTTTTTTTTTTTTTTTTTAGATGTATTTATTATTATATCTAAGTACACTGTAGCTGACTTCAGACACACCAGAAGAGGGCGTCAGATCTCATTACCGATGGTTGTAAGCCACCATGTGGTTGCTGGGATTTGAACTCACGACCTTCAGAAGAACAGTCAGTGCTCTTAACTGCTGAGCCATCTCTCCAGCCCCAGTTCCAGCTTTTAAGGTCTCACTTTGGGAGCTTTCTGGGTCTCTCCTTTAGTTAGACATGCCTACTGTGGCTCCACCAGTGCATCAGGCTCAGCAGTCTGCCATCCATCTGCCCCATCTGACCTGCTCAGGAGGTCAGGAGGATCTCTGTGAGAGCCACAGCTCTGGGCCTGGTTTCCAAGCCCCAGCTGCTCATGGAGGTGCCTTTCCCAGCAGGGTCCATGGCCTTGGCGACCACATTCATCCTTCCAGGAAGCTGGGGGAGGATTCCTGAAGGGCATTTCCCAACAGGCTGGGCTTTACTGGAAAGGAGCAGCAAACAGGAGGTCACTGGCCAGGGCTCAGCCCCTACAGTCTCCTCTCCGACTTGCAAGGCTCTGAGAAGGCAGCCTATGGCCTGGCACCCCAAGGAAGGCTGGAAGAAGGGATCTACGCTGGAAGAAGGGATCTACGCCCTTCCTTCCCTGGTCTCCTGTCCTGGGTCAGGGGCAGACAGTGGATGGAGGAGAGACACTGCTTAGCAGGGGTGACTCCTGGCTCCAGGAAATGTCACAGTGTACTCTGCCATCCTTACCCAGCCTTGTCTGGCTCTAGATATGACCCATCCATTACATTTGGACTCCCAGCCCCATTTCTTTGCAGTCTTGGGACCTGCATCTCAGACTCAGCCCTGTTCTTCCAGACTTGGGACCGTTCCACAACATACTGCCCAGCTGGAGCCACATACCCATGGCTACCAAATTGAGTTGTGGTCCATATGCATTTCAAGCAAATGGCAACCATATATATATATATATATATTTTTAATGTTGTGGCTCCAGCTGGGCAGTATGTTGTGGAACGCTCCCTGTCTGTCATCTAATAAAGTGTCCAAAGTGGTCAAGACAGTAGCTTCCTTCTCGACTGCCTGGGTGCTGGTGTGAGTGCTTCCCTACCGGGCCTCTGCAGTGCTCACAGAGGTATCAGTCGACTTCAGCCACACTTCTGTAAACTGCCTACTGCCTTAGGGCTTGCATAAACTTCCTGTTGTCTCACCACTCTGCTCTCCTGAGATGGCCCTGTGTCCTGATGCTTGCCTTGCCTGACTGCTGGGGGGAGGGGGGGTGCTTGCCTAGTCACACTGCATTGCCCTGTCCCAGGAATGGGTCAATGCTGATAGTATGCAGGCTCAGTGACCAGGATAGTCATGTCACTACCCCACAGGATTTGAAGCCAACTGGCTCTCAGCCAAGTGTGGGCTGTGCCGCTGTTGTCAGCCAGGTGCAGTGCCTGGCAGAGCTGTCTGCTTTAAAAGTAACTTTTTTGCTAGATTGTAACTGTGGTCTAAGGCAGTAAGCCTCCCTCTGCTAACCTCAGCCTAGCCCTGGATGCTTCTAGCCTCCATACAACTTTATCTAGGCCTAGAATGTTTTTAGCCTCTAAGGCTTACTGCTGAATAAGCTCACCCTTTCTAGTTCTTTCTGAGCTCTGACTGGCTGGTTTAACTCAGCTGTTCTGGCTCCTAGCTGACTGATACAAACTCTGTTCTGTCAGCTTCTGACTGAATTGCTCTGTTTGGCCTCAAACTAACTCTAGCAGTTTGTTCTAATCTTCTAGCTCCTTGATCTTTGGCTCATTCTATCTTCTCCTGTTCAGCAAGTTCTTGCTGGCATATGCAGTAGTGTCTGCGTTTGGTGGCTGATTATGGGATGGACCCCCGGGGTGGGGCAGTCTCTGGATTGTCCATCCTTTCGTCTTAGCTCCAAACTTTGTCTCTGCAACTTCTTTCATGGGTATTTTATCCCCTATTTTGGGGAGGAATGAAGTATCCACGTGTTGGTCTTCCTTATTCTTGATTTTCTTGTGTTTTGGAGATTGTATCTTGGGTATTCTAGGTTTCTGGGCTAATATCCACTTATTAGTGAGTGCATATCAAGTGAGTTCTTTTGTGATTGGGTTACCTCACTAAGGATGATATACTCCAGATCCATCCATTTGCCTAAGAATTTCATAAACTCATTGTTTTTAATAGCTGAGTAGTACTCCATTGTGTAAATGTACTTCTAGCTTGATTTCTCTTCAGCCTGTCTCTGTGAAACTCCCCTGGTAAAACAGCACTGAACTCCATGAACTGAACCGCCACAGACTCAGCTCCACCACACTGCCCAGAACTACCTCAACAGAACTGAGTAGAACTCAGAAATCTGCATGCCTGTCTTTTCGGATGAAAGGTGTGTGTATTCCAGCCAGATTACACAGACCAAGAAGGTTTTTGGATGTGATCTCTTGCCAGAGCAGCCATGTTCTGAATTAAAATTCTTCTGCAATCACAATCACAGCTGTGTCATGGCTTCAGCAAGCTTCAGGAGTGGCACCTGTCCCCCAAAATTTTGGCTGTCACCGCTGCCTGCCCACAGCACATAGTCAGGCTTGTTAATCTGATGGGATCAGGATGTCAACTCCAACCCAGCCTAGAAATGGTGCTGTGACCACCTTAGCCATAATTTGCCCTTCAGCACTCACCAAGGCCTTCAGGCTACCAGTGACCTCCCACAGGCACCTAGAAGCCAGTCTAGACATAGCTGACATCATAGGAAGTGTCACACCTGCTGTCACCTGGCCCACAGGACTTTGTGTCTTGCTGTGGAAGTGGTACCACAAACTGTGTGACCTTGACAACAGTAGCCAGATGGAGAAAGACCCGTAGACTACAGCAGGGCAGGCATCCTGCTAGGATGCCCAGCTGTCTTACCCGTCCATATCACTGCTAACTCAAGTAGGGCAAAAACCTGGAGGCAGGAGCTGATGCAGAGGCCATGCCATGGAGGGGTGCTGCTTACCGTCTTGTTCAGCCTGGGTGATCTCAGGACCATCAACCTAAGGAGGGCAGCACCCACAGTGGGCTGGGCCCTCCCCAGTCAATCACTAATTAAGAAAATGTCCCACCAGCTTGCCTACAGCCCAGTCTTACAGAGGCATTCCCTCTCAGGTGACTCTAGCTTGTGTCAAAAGTTTGACATAAAACTAGCCAACACAGACCTGTAGAGATGGCTCAGGTTAAGAGCACTGACTGCTCTTCCAGAGGTCCTAAGTTCAATTCCCAGCAACCACATGGTGGCTCATAATCATCTAGTGATATCTGGTGCCCTATTGTAGCAAGCAGGTAGAATACAATATACATAATAAATCTTAAAAAACAAAAACAAAAACAAAAAATTAACCAGCACAATTGGCCACTTGTCAGTTTGACATTTCAGAAACACATCACTGTTAAGCCATAACCTTTCCTTTCTTTTTCTTCCCCAAGATCACATATTAATATCAACATTACAATATAAATATTCCAAACTCTTTAAAAATTCAGCCTCTTTAAAATAGCTTGTCTCTTAAAATCCAAAATCTTTTAAAAGTCAAAGTTTCTCAACTATGGGCTCCTGTAAAATAAGAAAGTTTCTTACTCAGGAGGGAAGGGCCGGGACACAATCAAATAAAATCAAAACCAAACCCTAGCTGTAAGTAACTCAGTATCCAGTTGTATGGTGGTGGCACACACCTTTAATCCCAATACTTGGGAGGCAGAGGCAGATGGCTCTCTGTGAGTTTGAGGCCAACCTGGTCTATAGAGTGAGTTCCAGTTCAGTGGAGGTTACACAAAGAAACCTGTCTCAACACCTCACCCTACCCCCACCCCCCAAAAAACAAAACAAAACAAAAACAACCAGAAGAGCTCTCACTATCCAGTATCTTTGTTCAAGATCTTCTGGACTGGGGCTGGAGAAATGCAGTTAAGCGCACTGACTGCTCTTCCAGTAGGTCCTGAGTTCAATTCCCAGCACCCACATGGAGGCTCACAACCATCTATAAGGGGATCAGATACCATCTTCTGGTATGTCTGAAGACAGCTACAGAACTCATATACAGAAAATAAATAAATCTAAAAAAATAATAAATAAAAGATCTTCTGGACTCCTCTAAGGGTCTTGGATCACTTCTCTGTCTCTACCATGTGGCCCTGCACACAGATACTATCTCCTAGGGACAGCTTCACTCCATACTGTGTTTGGTGTCCAGTAGTGACATCTCCAAAATATAGGTTCTTCTACTGCAAATGGGCTGCACTTTCACCAATAAGTTCTCCTGGGCTCTCTGCAGGGACTCCAGGCCTGGTGGTACACAGTTCAGCTGCTCTCCATGCCCCCTTCATGCCTTTGAAACCGGTACCACCTGGGTGTCTCTTCATATAGTTTAGCTGCCAGTGTACTACATTGGTCACTTTTGGAACACAGCTTCTATATATCATCCTAGGAAACATGTCCCAGAAGATTTCAAGCCAGTGAAGCCAGTCTCTTGTTAATCACAGCTGATGATTCAGCCCTGTGACCAGCGTCCGTTGGCCCAGCAGTGATGGTTTTACTTACTAGTTTGGTCTCTTGTTAATCACAGCCAGTTCTGAGCAGACACCACAGCTTACTCACACAAAAGGCTTGGTAGAACCTTCCTTCTGAAACTTGAAAAGTCAGGCATCCCATTGTCTGCACTGCTCTCAGTTTTTTTTGTTTTTGTTTTTGTTGTTTTGTTTGGTTTTTGGTTTTGTTTTTTCGAGACAGGGTTTCTCTGTGTAGCCCTGGCTGTCCTGGAACTCACTCTGTAGACCAGGCTGGCCTCAAACTCAGAAATCCGCCTGCCTCTGCCTCCCAAGTGCTGGGATTAAAGGCGTGCGCCACCACGCCCGGCTGGGACCAGCTTTCTTTAGGCCACTGCTCTCATGGAACTCTGCACAGGTCTACTTCGTGAGCAGACCTAAGAGAAGCCACCTTCCAAAGACACATTTCACTCTCTGGCTTGTGACCTAGATGCAGTGCACACTCAGCGTCTTCTGGGTGTGGTGGAGAACTTCAAGGGTTGCCCTGCTCTGGCCCCTGCTACCTTGATAGGACATATTGAGAACCAGGGCTGTGTTGTGCTGCCCTGCCTGCATAGTTTCCAGTGGGAGGCATGGTGGGTTTTTGTTCACTCACCTGCTCACTTATTTTACCTGAGTGGCCTGTGCTTGGTGCCGTGCAGCTTGGCTGGGTCGGCATGTGCAGGACAACTGGGATGCCTCTCCCCTATTTGTGTGTAGAGGAAGCCTGTGACCCACTGAGACCCAGTGCTTGCAATGCTGCCGTGATCGACTGTAAAGGCCTCTCAGGGCATGGCGTGCAGACATGTTGCTGGAGTCCTGTGCCCTTCAGGGTGGTCCTGAGCCATGTGTTAGTGGAGGGCAGATGCCAGCCTTAGCAGCCACAGCACCTTGCCTTGGGTGCCAAGGCTGTGCTACTTCTTGTTCTGGTTTGGTGTGAGACAAAGTCCCATGTAGCTCAGGCTGGCCTTAAATTTGTGAGTCACTAAAGGATGACATGAATTTTGACCTCCCACCATCTCCAAGTACTGTGTTTACAGGTGTGCACCGCCATGCCTAACTCCAGGTTCCTTCTTTCCCAAGCTTACTGGAGCACCCATTGGCACCACATAGCCTGCCTGAGCTGCCACTGCACAAGCTGTGGTCCAGTGCAGAGCCCCCAAGCCCTGCCATTCACGGACTTGACCTTCTGCCCAACTAGCACTCACCGTGTACTGACCAGATTGGAGTAGGGCTGGTGCTGAAGCTGCCTAGACCCTGGGCAGCTCAAGTGCCAGGGTGCTAGGCACCTTCTGACCAGAACCAGCCAAAGAGACAAGGCTTCTACAGGGTCCTGATTGTAACCCTTTCTAGACCTGGCTGAGAGGGTTGGGCTTTATTCCAGAAAGTTCTTAGTTGTGCCAGCTGGATATGTGTATGTGATGGACCCCCAATTGCAGCAGCCTCAGGGTCAGAGGGTCCTGTGGTAGGTGTGGCAGGAGTGGGTGGTTTAGAACACAGGATACCTTTGATGAAACTTAACTCCTCCAGCCTCTCAAGGCCTTTGAGTCTGTGCTGTGTGAAGAGATTGGGTTGAGGTACCTGCTGTCTTCATGGCCTGTCTGCACTGAGTGGTGACAGCCAGGCTATTGGGTCCCTCCACCAGACCACCTGCTGGGCTAGTGGCTGGCACCATCAGGGTAGCTCTCCCAGGTTACCTGGTTTCCCCTAGACTGGCTCACTAACAGGCTGTTAGGCACATGGGCCAAGACAGTGGTGAACAGCTGTGGTCCTCTGTTGCGGAACACTGAGCAATGCCCCTCCTGGTCTGTCTTTGTTAATCAGTTTTCACTTTGCAAGGTCACTGTAACCTTGTGACAGTTGTGAGTCATGAGAGCATTCTGCCCAGAAGCTGTTGGCTTTTGAGGCATGGTCTTGCTCTGCAACCCAGACTGACCTGGGCCTCATCATCCTCCTGCCTCAGCCTCCTGACTGCTGTTGCACCATCATTCACAGCTTGTCTTTTCCAAACCTGTCCATAGCCCTTTGGGGAGCTGCAGTCTAACGACAGCAGGGATAGGCTAACTGCTCAGGTTGCTGCTAGGAGGGGCCTCTTGTCCAGGTGAATGACTTATTATTGACATGAAGGACACAGCTCGTGTAGCTAGAAGTCTGTCTGTGATGGCAGCCAGGTCATATGGGTCACTTGAGGTCAGCCATCCCAGGTCCATGAGGAAGGCTGAGCTACTAGGTTTGTCTGTCCCTGTCCTCCGAGGCAGCTGCAGAGTACTTGCTCTACAGAGCAAGGCCCTGCTCAGGCACAGTGCCACTCTCAGAGCTGCCACCTGGGCTGCCACTCCAGACTCCATGCACATCATGAGGCACATGTCCTTTCCTGCCTTGTTGCTAGCACTCAGCAGTCCTGCTGCACTGTGGGTCCTGTGCTCTGCTTGTGCGCTATCCTCTAGAGAGAGCTTGGCCCTGGGTGCACCCGGGCCAGGCCTTGCCCTGCTGCTTCTCCCCTGAGCACCTTCTAGGCCTCAGGCCCAGCGCCACGGTGTCACTGATATTTTTGGCCAGCAGGGCCACCTGACCTGTCTGTCTCCTTTGCTGTGAATAGCTCTTGTGTCTCTCAAAGGCTTCCTTGAACCTGTCTTGCCATTTATGGTAAGATATGGCTCCCAGGACAGACCAAGCATATATAATAATTCTGAAGAAAGTAGAGGGATAATGAAAGGCACTTTTTCGTCTGTTCAAGATTCTGTACAGAGGGTTTTGCTCTGTAGTCCCTTCATCCACAGAGACCTCTGCACAGACAGGCAGTGCACACTGCCACAGAGGAAGTACCAGAGGACTTTTATGGTTTGAATTTTCAGTCAGTGTCTCAAACAGCCAAGGCTGGCCTTAAACTTCCTATATAGCCAAAGATGTCTCCTGGCTGAGGAGTCACTCATGTTGCCTGTGTAAATTCTCCTGGTGTCCCTAGTATGACATCTCAAGGTATAGGGTGGGGCTGGGGTCAGCTCAGTGATAAGTGTACATCTGGTATGCCCAGCATCACGGGAGACTCAGCACCCTGTCCAACATGTGCATCCATGTTTCTCACCTGGGGAGGGGCTGCCGCCTCTCCTGCCTGCTCAGCATCATGGTGTGGATGTCCCACCATGGGCTGCACACATCTACTCTGTCAATTTGTCTGCTCAGCACCTGCCATTCCAAAACTCTCTGTCCTGTCTGTCTGAAGGGCATCCCAGCAAATAGCTGTCTTTGTACCTAAGGGCTTGAGCAGACTCTGTGACCACTGGGTGGAAGATTGGGGGGTGTGGCCCCACCGCTCTGCTGGGGGCCTCAGTGTCCTTTGCATGCTACCTCTTATATGTGGTCCCCGTATGAAATACCAGTGTTTTGTGCCATGGCTAAGGAGCTGATCTGGGCGTGAGGGACTGACCCTGTGGTCTGCTGGGATGTGACTAAGGGGCTCTGAAGAGAAGGAGGCCTCTGCCTTTGCCTTGGGGGCCAAATGTGTATCATTTTGTAGGGCTCCCTCACCCTGTCCACCTGTCCCCTGACCTGTCCACAGAGGCATCAACATTCAGCTGTATAGAGCCTCGCATCCGAGGGGAAGTGGAGGGCGCAAGAGCCTCCCTACAGCAGCACCTCTGAGAAGGTGGTCTGGCCCCAGGGTTCACTGGAGCGGACTGGAGGACTGTGGGCAGGCTGCTCTGGGTTGAAGCCTTCATTCGGGTCTCCTTTAGAGGCTGCTACATCACAGTGACCAAGCCCCTAGCCAAACCAAAGGGCTAGCCTAGACAGGTGCTTCACGCCAACAGCAGCAGGCATGTGTGAGGTGAACCTCAGCTGGGCTCATGGGCTGCATCTAGTAGAGTGTTATTTGCTGGGGACCAGCCTCATGTGATCTGCTTCCTCCTCTCCCTGGGAGTCACAGCCTATGACAACATCCAAGGCTCTTGACCAGTATCTGCTTCTGTGACTTTGGCTCTGGCCATTGGAAGAACTTCTTCTGTGCCTTTAAAACCCCGTGGGTGTGTTCCGGTCGTGTGTGGCTTGAAGATATAGATTGTCTGTCCATTGAAGCTTTCTCTTTTTGTTCTCTTTTAGGATTCTGTGTCATTGAGACCATCCATCCGATTTGAAGGAAGCCAAGGAGTGAGTGTTCCCTGTCCTGACACACATGAGCCAGAAGAGGGGGGAGGGGGGGGCACAGGTGGCTTCCTGCCTGTCCATCTCTGAATTGCTCCAAGCCAGGCTCCTATGCCCAGTGAAGGCCATGTGTGAGAGGAGGGTGGTCATCTGGAAGTAACCCTGGGTGAACGCTGTTCCAGACCCGGGGTGTGAAGCACACCCGCCTGTCCTCACCACCTTGTGGTTCTCATGAGGGAGAATTGCTCCTACTCTGAAAATCCTTCTGTCAGCTTCCCGAGTCGCTGGGTTGCTTGTCTGTGCCCGGTCCTATCTAAATAACTTTTTATTTGAAGTTGCTGCCTCACCACTGGCCTGCTCAGTGGCCCCTAGCTCATGAGATGAGGTGGCTGTGGTGCATTCCCTGAGTCTCTTAGGGCTCTGGAGCTATGTCTGAGTGGGAAAAGGTCATCCTGGCCACTGGCCCCTCCTGGGCATTGGCCATGGGGCTGCAGTCCCAGGGCAGGCTGGGTGGGTCACTAGTGTTCCCATCTCTCTCCTGAGGGTGCCGAGACCCTACAGGTCAGCTCTTACATCTGCCTGTGAGTGGTAGCCAGAATCATGGCATGCCTCAGCTGCCCACATAGCCTACAGTTGCTGGACCATGAAGCCCTAGGGAACACAACCATTAAGGATAGCTTCATCCCGGTATTAGTCCGGGTTCTCTAGAGAACCAGAACTGATAATGTATGCATAGACAAAAGGGATTTATTAGAGTGGCTCTCGCGCTGTGGTGCAGCTGGTCCTCCAGTGCTGTCGGCCAGCGGAAGACCCAACAGTCCAGCAGTTGTTCAGTCCATGAGACCGGATGTCTCAGCTTCTCCTTAGCAGGCGCCATAATCTGAAGAAGTAGGCTCTGATGCCAGTGAAGGAGCAGACTTGCTAGGTAGAGCAGAGCAAGGGCAGGCAGGCAGGCAGAGTGTCCCTTCTCTCATGCCCTCCACCAGAGTCCCTTCTCTCATGCCCTCC
>NC_034608.1:85241753-85243680 GCF_900095145.1 Mus pahari
AGGCATCACAATCCCATAATTGTGGCCAATGAACAATGGGTTTAATCTATGAGAATCATAGCCAGCCTTTTCTTTTACCACCTCTGTGCTTTGGTCAGAGGCCACAGCTCATTTGTGTGTAGTAGGGGGAGGGAATCCATAGCAGCAAGCCCCAGGCTTTAGCCCTTAGCACACTACTACCCACTTGTCATCCTGGGCTGGCTTCAAACTCATGGTTCTTCAGCCTCAGCCTCCTTTAGAACATGCCACCTGTTAAGGGTCTTGATGTCACACGCCACTGGGCTGGATGTCTGGTATCCTTTTGCCTCTGCAGTCAGTGTAGCCAGAGCCCAACTCTAGGAGCCTGTGATGCTTGGCACAGACCTAGTGCATGCCACCTGATCATGGCCACCCAGGACCCTGGTGTCAGTAGAATCCCAGAAGCAGTGCCTTGGCATGGGTATTGTACCCACACCTCCAGGCTCCTGTGTGCCCTGCTCCTTCATGGGCCTTGAGGTGGACCATCCTTGGTCTCTGGCTGTGTGGGCATTGAAGCTGCAGCCTCTAAGCAATGGTAGCTACTGCCGGCTATGATGAACAGTACTTAGTGTCTATGGCTATGTAGCATAGTTCAACCTGAGTGCACCACCCATGTTTGCAGCTGGTGAGGCAGGATGGTCAGAGACTGAGATGTTGTCCGTGTGCTAGAGTCAGGGACTGTGGAAGGACTTGGAGTGCCTGCCACTGAGCATGCCTATGTAGGACAGTGGTTCTCAATCTTCCCAACACTACAGCCCTTTAATCCAGTTCCCCATGGTGTGGTGACCCCAACCATAAAATTATTTCTGTTGCTACTTCATAACTGTGATAAATGGTAATGTAGATATCTCTGTTTTCTGATGGTCCTAAGTGACCCCTTGTGAAAGAGTTGTTCCACCTCCGAAGGGGTCAGGACCCACAAGCTGAGCAGACAGGGACCGCATAAGGAAGGATGTGGAAAATTCCAAAATGTTCAGGTCCAGTGTTAGCTTAGTGGAGAGGCTGGGCAGGCTGCCCAAAGGGACAGTGTGAGGAGGGGAAGGAAGCCAAATCCCCACGTGCTCCCTGAGACCTGCTGAGATCAGACTAGGCCAATGCAGATAGACCGTGGGCGTCCCTGCCGCACTCTTGGGTGTGTAGGCTCCTGGGTGGGTCTTGAAAACCAAGGGCCACACAGCTACAAAAGCACTGCTTGTTTGCTTTTGTTTATTGGTTTTCTTGAGACAGGGTTTTGCTGTGTACTCCTGTGTCCTGGAACTCACTCTGTAGACCAGATTGGCTCAGAGATGCTCCTGCCTCTGCCTGCTGGGATTAAAGGCATGAGCCACCATGCCCTGCCCGGCAAGGTGTTAATTTCTTTGAGACAGAATTCATGTGGTGGCTTGCCTTGTTAGCCCTGTTTTGTTTTTTAAGATTTAATTTCAGGGCAGGAAGGATGTCCCAGCAGTTTAGAGCAGTAGCTATTGTTGCAGAAGACTCAGCTTAAGCTCCCAGCACCTACGTAGTGAGCGGCGAGACTCATCTGGGGCACCCGCTGCCCTCTCCTGAGCTCAGGCACACAGACAGGCAAAGCACCGGTGCACAGAAAATACATCATTTACATTTTTCTTTTTAAAAATAGTTATTTTTGTGTCCGGTCTCTGGAACTGAAGTTACAGATGGTTTTGAGCCACCCTGTGGTTGCTGGAAATGGAACATAGGTCCTCTGCAGAAGCACTAGCTCTCTTGTCCACTGAGCTGGCTCTCCAACCCTAGTGTGTGTGTGTGTGTGTGTGTGTGTGTGTGTGTGTGTGTGTGTGCGCGCGCGCGCGTGCGCATGCGCGTGTGTGTGTGTGCGCGCGCGCGTGTGTGTGCGTGTGTGCGTGCGTGTGCGTGCGTGTGCGTGTGTGTGTGTGTGTGTGTGTGTGTG
>NC_034608.1:85243710-85246879 GCF_900095145.1 Mus pahari
GTGTGTGTGTGTGTGTGTGTGTGTGTGTGTGTGTGTGTGTGTGTGTGTGTGTGGTTTGAGTTATTGTTGTTGAGACAGGGTTTCTCTGTGCAGTCCTGGCTGTCCTGGAGCTCAGTACACCAGACTGGCCTCCAACTCAACAGAGCTCCTCTAGCCTTTGCCTCTGGAGTGCTGGGATTAAAGGTATTTGCCACCACCCCCTAGTTTATTTCTTATTTTTAATTGTGAGTATATGTCTTGGGAGAGGTGGTTGTTCATGAGTGCAGAGTCCAGAAAAGGGTGTTGGATCCTCTGGGCCTGGAGGTACTGGCACATACGAGCTGCCGTGTGGTGCTCAGAACTGAACTTGGATGCTCTCACCTGCTGAGCCATGTGCCCAGCCTTACTGCTTCTTGTTTTAAACTGAGAAATATTGCTTAAAACACTTCTCAGCTGTTACCTGCCCCACCTTAGTTCCCATAGAAGACCCCTTCCCTTTCCACAGATCATCTTGAGCCAGGATTACAGTGAAAGCTAAAAGGGCTCTGTGTGAGACCAGTGCCCCTGGTAACCACACCCCGGAGCAGCAGGGTGGCTCCCAGATCTGGGTCATCAGACCACCCACACTCCTCAGACAACTTAGAGCCAAGCTGTCACTGGGGCTGGCAGCAATCCCCAGGACAACTGAGACCCTACCTACAAGTGGCAACTGCCTTGCCTGCCATCCTAGACATGAACAGGCCCTGAGCCACACCGTCAAGTTATGCTGCCACTGCCCACTGGGCAACTGAAGCATTCACCATGGCAAATCCTGCTCCCATTGAACCCTGGCCCTGAGTAGGTCCCCCACCTGTCACCTCCACCGCGGCCTAGATGATATGGCATCAGCACCCTGTATGTCCTTGTCCCTAGAGGTACAAAGCTACCTTTCTAAGCCTCAGTCAGAGCCCCCAACACAGTGGCACACAGTGCCCTGCCTGAGCCTGTGTGAGATCTTTTGCAGAGCCCAGGCTGCCCACCCAGATCAGGACATTAGCAAGGATCCTAATTGTCACTGGATGTGACAATAGCCACATGTATCTCAGGGCTTGTGCCAAGGGAATGTCATCTCCAACCCAAGCCTGAAATATATGCCAGAGTCAGGTGGCATGGAGGCTCCACATGCTGGGCATACTCAGAAGCCCCTTGCAGTTCCTGTGCCTACAGCCAGGTGGCTGCTTCCTGATGCCCTTTAGCCAGGCAGGACCTTAGCAGGTAGAATGAGTCTGAGTGGCATCGCCTTCATGGCTCCTTGCAGGCTGCAGTGTGTATGTGTGTGTGCATGTCTGTGCTGTGCATGCACATATGAGGCTATGTGCTTGTGATTGGTGTTTGTGCACACCTTACTCCTGGGTGAGGTTTGAGAGGCAGGCTGAGGTCTGACTTATTAGATGCTGGGTGCAGACCACCCCATCCCTTTCTAGAGCTGATAAAAGCATCCAGGGCTGGAGTTGGGTTTAGTGGGTAGACACTTGTCTAGCAGCATTCCTGAGACTCTGAGCTCCATCCCCAGTGCCAAGCAAACAAGGTGTGGTACACATGTGTCATCCCAACCCTGAAGAAGCGGACTCAGGACAGACAGGATTTCAAGGTTAACCTAGGCCGTTCAGGGTGGGCTAGGGACCCTGTCTCAAAAGACAAACACATTTAAGCTAGGAGGTGGTAGTGGAGCACGTTGCCTAGTACTGGAGAGGCAGAGGCAGGTGGATTTCTGTTAGCTTGAGGCCAACCAGGCCTACAGAGAGTTCTAGGACAGCCAAAACTACACAGAGACCCCCTGTCTCACAACCCCCCTTCACACGCACGCACGCGTGCATGTGCACACACACACACACACATACACCACATGCATTTGCATTAAGGTAGACATAGGTGATGGGGACCTTTCACATTTGGTACGGAAGCTGTGCAGATATGGGTGGGGTGTACTGTGTCTGTAGGCATGCTAGAAAGGGTGCAAGCTGTCCCACTAGCTGCTGTTGCTGCTGTATGAACTTTACCTTCATGGATGTCCTAGATCAGTGAGTGGCACATAGCCCCAAATAACGGTGTCTCCAGAGCCCAATGGCTAGGCTGAGCTCTTGTATTGCTTAAGTGACCATCCTGTCCTTTTATGCCAGAAGGTGCTAAAGAGGAAGTTGCCCATGTGTCCCTACTATGCAGGTTGCATGTTGTAACCAGTGCATGGCATCTGTGTGTGTGGCCTGTGCCCCCCATGCCGAGGACCACAATGACACCTTTCTCCCTACAGCACATCTCTATACCCCAGCCTGACTGCCCAGAGGAGGTGCGGGCCTTCTCCTTCTACCTCTCCAATATTGGCCGTGACAGCCCTCAGGGCAGCTTTGATTGCATCCAACAATATGTATCCAGGTAAGGCTACCTGCCCTCAGGCCCCCAGGGACCCCAAAACTACCACAGCTAGACTGCTGCCTGTCCTCTGATGTTGTAGGTTGGCACGGTGTGGCTCAATGGCACCCTAATGGCAAAACTTCCTCTTGTTTGGCAGCCATGGGGATGTACACCTGGACTGCCTGGGCAGCATCCAGGACAAGGTCACAGTGTGCGCCACTGACGACTCCTACCAGAAGGCACGACAGAGCATGGCACAGGCAGAGGAGGAGACTCGGAGCCGAAGTGCCATCGTCATTAAGGCTGGGGGCCGATACATGGGTGAGTGGCAAGCAGCATGCTGGAGCAGAGACAGCTGGAGCAGAGGCTTGGGCACGCGCTCCCTAGGCAGGGGGTGTCTGTCCAGCCTCGAAGGGAGAGAGGCTGGGGGCTGTGGCTGCAGGTGCCATAGGAGCCCCAGATGAGGCAGGGCCCTGGGTGAGCCACCCTCTCGCAGCTCTTGGCTTTGCTGACCTTCATCAGAGAGGTACAGAGGTATGGTAGGCTGAGGCCCCGCTTAGTTGTTCTCCAGCTCTTCCAGCCATTCCTTGGCCACTGTGACCACAACTGCAGACTGCAAGGTGAGTGAACACTGGTACCATGGGGTCAATCCATCATTCAAGTGTTCCCAGGAAAGGAAACGGGCCTGTCTTGTCTTTATGAGGTTTTTAAAATTTTTTTGATAGTGTGTGTATGTGTGTATATTCCCTCCTCTCCCCTCTTCTCCCCTCCCCTCCCCTCCCCTCCCCTCCCCTCCCCT
>NC_034608.1:85247094-85269375 GCF_900095145.1 Mus pahari
CTCCCCTCCCCTCCTCCACTCTCTCTTTCTTTTTTTAGACAGAATTTCTCTGTAGCCCTTGGCTGTCCTGGAGCTCACAGCACCCTGCCTGCCTGCCTGCCTCTTCTTACCATGTTTCCAAGGCTGACGACTGTGGGCTGACTGTTGCCCTGTGGAGGACTGTGTCTCGGGAGCTCAGCAGTTCTCAGCTCCCTATGTTTCTCTATAGGGTTAAGGCCTTCTAGTCTTTCCCTGTCCACTTTAGCTTATGTAGTGTGTTCGAGGCCAGCCTGGTCCACTGAGACTCTGGAGGGTGGGGAGTAGGGGCTGGAGAGATGGCTCGGCAGAGGACCCAGGTTTGGTTGGAGATACCCAAGTGGCCGCTCACAACTATAACTCCAGTTCCAGGAGGCCCAGTGCCCTCTTCTGGCCTCCTTGGCCACTGCACACATGTGCACAGACATAACAGACACGCAAAATAATCCTAAGTATAAAATAAAGAGTGGGAATTTGACATTGCTCCAGCAGCTCTGGGTGGGGCTTGAGCAGTTAGAACATGGCTAGACCTTACCACAGGCACTGCTGTGGCACTGGTGTTGGGGCCTTGTGCTATCCCTGGTGACAGAAGCCTTCTCCTCAAGGCCAAATGGGGTGCACACACATGAGTGAATCTATGATTAGCAACCTCATTTTGTCAACCTTCTTGGGTACCATGGTGACATCTAAGACTCTTGAATATAGTTAATAGGCACATCTGTTGTCTCAGCACCCAAGAGGCTGAGGCAGGAGGATGGTGAATCAAGATAGCCTGGGCTATATAAAGAGACCTATCTCAAACCACCTTCCTAGCCTGGATGTACTCACCCCAACTCAGAGTGTCTCATTGGCCCCAGCTCACCCTATGACCTGAAGCCACACATCATTCCGACCCAGGTGTGAAGGGAAGTGTTAGTACTGGAGGGGATCCTGGCCCAAGACCTCCAGGCTCCCAACGTGCTCTGTCCTGAACAGCTGTACAAAATGGCCTCCTGATGACTACAGCTGCCACAAAGCACTGGGTGAGGCTGTAGTTCAGCCAGAGACACCTGGGTCTCTGCTACAGCCACTAGGGCAGCCTAGACACTGTGAGTCATGCTACCTCTAAAGTTGCACAGCCAGGGCTGTGGAGTCCTGCCTCAGGGCACCTGTGTTTCAAGCGAGGGTTCTGATTTTACATGTAGGGGTCCACATATCCTGTGCTGGTTGGTGTTTCATATTGCCCAGACCCTGCCTGGGACTGTGTCAGCCCCCAGTGCCTTCTGCCTGTGGGTTGTGGCAAGATGCCCACACATTCACACAGTTAGTCAGTCTCTCCCCACCTCTCTCCTGTTGCCTACTGCTTGCTTTGCTATACTGTGGACCACTGATGCTGTTCCTATGGCATGGTATGTGGTTGCTTCCTGTGCCCTGAACCAGGCTCTCATTTCAGGGAAAAAGGTTCAGTTTCGGAAGCCAGCGCCAGGGGTAGCTGATGCAGTACCCTCCCGGAAGCGTGCTACCCCCATTAACCTGGCAAGTGCCATCAGGAAGAGCAGTGGGAGTGGAGCCAGCAGTGTGGTACAGAGGCCCTTCCGAGATCGGGTGCTGCACCTCCTGGCCCTGAGACCCTACAGGAAGGCTGAGCTGCTGCTGCGGTTGCAGAAGGATGGACTGACACAGGCAGACAAGGACACCCTGGACAGCCTGCTACAGCAGGTGGGTACAGACCAGCCTGACCTCGTGCTGTGCGAGCAGGCTCTCTAGCTTCATGGCGGTCTCAGGCCTGTCCTCGTAAGGTCTTCAGTACCCCCCACACACACACACACACCAACTGGATCCATGACAGGTGATACCTGCAGACCTATATGTGCACAAACTGTGCCAGTGGCCATTACCTGGAGACTAAGAGTGCATGTCTGGCTGGCTGTTAGCCCTGCACTGTTCATGGGGACAGCCTGGCACATCTGGACCATGTCTTCCTGCTCTTTCCACCCTGGAAATGTCTTGGGACTCTGAAAGGTGAACGCTCTTGCTGACTGCATGCCCTGGCTAAGGGGCGCTGAGCTTGCTGTCTGGTGACCTAAGGTCAGTCACAGCATGCCCCACCCAAATAAGTGACACATTCAAGGGCTGGAGAGGTGACTCAGTGGTTAGGAGCACTGGCTGCTCTTACAGGCAGACATGCATGGTGGTGGTGGTGGTCCATACCTTTAATCTCAGCCCTTGGGAGGCAGAGGCAGCTGGATCTCTGAGTTCAAGGCCAGCCTGTCTACCTAGTGAGTTCCAGGACAGCCAGAGCTACTCAGAGAAACCCTGTCTCAAAAATAAATAAAATATCAACGCCAGCCAGGCTTTGGGGACAGCATAAAGGTGAATTGGGGTGGCCTGGCCCCTGTACTCTGGTGACAACATAATATCAAGTCTCAGAGAAAGCTCTGGAATCAGGAGAGACCATGGTCAGCCTCTGCCTCAGGCATGGAGTGCATGCATGCAGTATGCAGTGGGGCTAGAGGCGCCTGAGGCTCTGTGCAGCTCCCGGGGCTTCTGATCAGCCGTGTTGGGTCTGACCTTGGCAACCTGGGACTCTTGAGTGTATGAAGCATCTTGTGAGGGCAGCGGTGCCCCACAGGTTTTGAAAATGGACCTATCTTGGGCAGGGGTCATGACCTGGTCAGGTCTTTTGCAGTCTCCACAGGTCATCAGAGTCCCTGAGCATCTGCAGGGAGGAGCCATAGCCTTTCATGACTATGCCTTTAGTGTAGGCAGGGTGGCCCAGGGTATTAGATCCATCAGGGGAGCCAGAAGCCTGCCCTAGGGTGGGATGCCTTAGGTAGTGCTGGTCAGTGGAACCACATGCCATCATGGAGGAGCCTGCCTATGGGAATGAGTGCTCCTGCTTGGAGTAGCCGTGAGTGAAAGGCATGGCAGTGCACCATTTAAATCTTAGTGCTCAGTCAGGAAGAGGCTCTGCTGCCAGTTTGGCACGCTGGCATACCTGTGGTCCCAGCATCCTCAGACTAGAGTCCAAGGTCAGCCTGGGCTATAAGGCAAGGCCATGTCTTCAAAGCCCATTAAATATATAACTCATTCCTCTCAGTTCTTTTGTTTTGTTTTGTTTGGTTTTTTCGAGACAGGGTTTCTCTGTGTAGCCCTGGCTGTCCTGGAACTCACTCTGTAGACCAGGCTGGCCTCCAACTCAGAAATCCGCCTGCCTCTGCCTCCCAAGTGCTGGGATTAAAGGCGTGCGCCACCACCACCTGGCTCCTCTCCGTTCTTACAGATTGTGGACTTGGCACGGTTGAGTGGCCAATATGTGCATGTTCTGCACTCTCGCACCTACCAAGGCCAGCACAGACATAACCTTGGTCCCTTCCAGGCCACTCATCAGATTCTTTGAGCCTGAGATGGAGTAGCTCTGGCAGGGAGAGAGGAATGGCTAGTGGCCACTGAAAGGGTGGGGTTTGGTGAGGGCTGTGGACATATGGATGACATGCTGTGCCTCATCAAGACTGTCTGGGCCTTCAGCAGCTCACGTTCAGGGGACCTGAGGTGGTATGACATGGGTCCAGAGCTACCACCACCCTGTGCTCCCCAAACACTCACACCCCCACCCCCACCCTTGCTGCCTCGGCAGGTGGTAACAGTCAGTGAGAACTGGATGTGTTGCAGGTGGCCAGTGTGAACCCCAAGGATGGCACGTGCACACTGCAGGACTGCATGTACAAAAGCCTGCAGAAGGACTGGCCCGGCTACTCTGAGGGGGACCGGCAGCTGCTGAAGCGCATGCTCACGCGGTAAGGCATGCACTGGGGGAACAGGCTGCCATACACTCTCTAGCATCAGCTTGCCAGATGGCTCACAGTTATGGCTGTTTCCAGCCAACTGTGCAGCTCCTCTGTGCCAGGGTGTCCTATCCATGTCCCCATGGCTTCCCATAAGCCTCTGGGGCCCAGAGTGTGAGGTAGACTCCAAGGGAGAGCGCAGTAATTACCCACTCCCCCTGGGGCTGGTGTTGTGAGCAGAGCTGCTCGCCGAGAGAGATTGCGATTGATTCCTCAAGTTCCGGGGTACCACCGCGTTCTGGGCTCATCTCCAACCTGTGCCTAGGCCGGAGCCTGGGGTTCCACGTGCTTGGAGGCAGAGAGAGCACACGATGGCAAGAGCCCAGGTGCTTGCTGCCTGGCACACGCTCCTGGGCACTACAGCCAGCTTACTTGCTTTTCTCTTTCTTTTTCCCTGGCAGTTCCTGACAGGGTTCTCTGTGTAGCCCTGGCTGTCCTAGAACTCATTTTGTTAGCCAGGCTGGCCTCTAACTCAGAGATCAGCCTGCCTCTGCCTCCTGAGTACTAGGATTAAAGGTGTGTGCCACCACGCTTGGCTTCTTTTTTGGGGGGGTCAGTGTCTTACAGAGACAATACAGGCCTTAACTCCTGCCCATCTTCTGTCTCCACCTTCCAGTAGTGCTGGGCTGACAGATGTGTGCCCATTGTCAGGGTCACCTACACCCAAGTGCTGGAGGTGTCCACATAAGGCCTGTCACTGCTCCACAAGCACAGGTGTACAGGGCCAGCATGCCTAGGCTAGTTACCACCACTGATGCCATGCCCGTTATGAGTGATGAGCCATTGGGTGCTCGGGGCCAGATCAGGGTGGGAGGAAGGGACCACACACAAGGTCACCACTGACACACAGAGTGGCCTTGTGCTGGTGGGGTCCTGATGTGCTGCAGGCAAGGTATGTGTTCATATCTGACCTGCAATTCTCCATCTCATTGGCAAGCCCAGGCACTAACTGCCTGCGCCTCAGCATGGCAGAGTGGGAGTCCTCCCTGAGCACCACATGGGCTCTGCTTGTCAGCTGCCCTGTGCACAGCACAGCTTGGGTTCTGAGAACCTGGCCCTCTCTGTGCAGACATAGTCCCAGGGCACAGTGGCAGTGCCACCATAGTGCCTCTACCACTCCTCTGCAGGAAGCTGTGTCAGCCACAGAATGCCACTACAGACTCCAGCCCGCCCCGAGAGCACGGGCGCTCCGCCTCACCCTCTCAGGTACCTGTCTGGGGGTGGTTAAGTGTGGGGCCCTCACTGGTGCACCGCAGCCCTTTGTAGCCAGTGTCTACTGGCTGAGCCACACTCTTTGAGGGGACTTGCTGTCTTTGGGGTTGGGAGTGTCTTTCTGGGTGGCCGTGTGCCTCAGGCACCTTCACTGCCCAGTCAGGGCAGTCTTTTCTTCCCTGTCTGGATGCTGCTTCTCTTGTATGTGTGGCCAGCTCTGTGTGCCGGCCGGCGCCCCTGTGTGGCCACAGCAGGCCCTGCAGGTGGCTACTGGTCCCCACATACTTCTCCGCTCAGCCCAGTCCCCATGGCTTTTCAGAAACGGCCCACAGACTTCATTGACCCCCTGGCCAGCAAGAAGCCCCGGATCTCACATTTCACACAGCGAGCACAACCCACCCTCAATGGCAAACTGGGTGCCCCCAATGGCCATGAGACTCTGCTGCCTGCTCCAGGACCCACCCCATCAGACACCCTCAGCTCTAACCATCTGCCTCCACGGCTGGAGCCCCCACGGACCCACGACCCCCTAGCTGATGTCAGTAATGACCTAGGCCACAGTACCCAGGACTACAAGCAGCAGGAGGCCACCCCAGCTCCAGCACCCCATCTTGGTCTTCCCCTGCCTACGGACTTTCCTCAGGCTGAGCAACCTACTAGCTCCTCACATACCCATAGCCGACCCAAGAAGAAGTCCAAGAAGCACAAAGACAAGGAGCGGCCCCCTGAAGAAAGGCCCCCCGCCCCACAGCCTGATGTACCTGCTGCCCCTGCACTACCGCCAGATGCCCCAGGTCAGTGCCACTTGGTTGTCACCTCTAGTATGTGGGATGTGAGACCACTACTGGGGTCAGGACTTGGGGCCACCATGGCAGGCCACCAGCCTCCTACTCAGTGCTTGGGGCTAAGAGCTGAAACACCCAAACAGGTAACATGGAACACGACGCTTTCAGGGAGTACTGAGATGCCCTGAGGCAGAGAGGCAGAGGAGGGTAAAGAGAGCAGCTGTGTGCAGGGATCTAGCCAGGCCATGGCACAGGGAGGTACACTGAGCCCAGGGAGCCAAGGTTGCTGGGACCGGAGGACACCGAGAAGTGAGGCATCTATCTCTGTGGCTCCTCACACAGCAGGACATGTGAGGTGCCCTGTGTATCAGAAGGCCTTGAGAGCAGTCCTCTGTCCATAGTATAGTGAGAGCATGGATCTGGTGTCGCAGCCCTGTGCTTGCTATGCCCTTCAGCCCTAATCTCTTGACATCTGTCTTAGGGTGTTACTGCTGTGAACAGATGCCATGACCAAGGCAACTTTTTTTTTTTTCTTTTTGAGACAGGGTTTCTCTGTGTAGCCCTGGCTGTCCTAGAACTCACTTTGTAGACCAGGCTGGCCTCAAACTCAGAAATCCGCCTGCCTCTGCCTCCCGAGTGCTGGGATTAAAGGTGTGTGCTACCACACCCCGCTGACCAAGGCAACTCTTAAAAGGACAGCATTTAATTGAGGCTGGCTTACAGGTTCAGAGGTTCAGTCTATTATATTCAAGGCTGGAACATGGCATCCTTCAGGCAGGCATGGTGCAGGAGGAACTGAGAGTTCTACATCTTCATCTGAAGGCTGCTAGCAGAATACTGAGCCTCTCATAGGCTCTCCTTGTGGTACCAAGCTTCAAATCCTTTGCATGACCCCTTCAGTCCTGGGCTGTCAACTGCAACTGAGGCTGCATTTTCACAGTGTCAAGCCTCAGCTGTTCTTCATAACCCTTTATGCCTTCAGAACCAGGACCACCTGGGCTTCTCGTACACATCACCAAGTCCAGCCGCAGCACGAGGTACAACCTTGGCCATCTCTGGAACACACCTTCTTTGTGCTCTCAGAAAACACTTCCCAGAAGATTTCACCTCAGTAATGCTGGTGTCTTATTAATCACTACTAATTTCTTAGCTCCAGCTCACTGCATCAACTGTCCCAGCAGTCCCTTCTATTCTTGTCTCTAAAGCCAGAGCCACATGGCCAAAGCTGCTGTTGGGTTCTGCTGCTTGCAGGAGCTGGAACATGGCCCCCTTCTATTACATTATCACCAGTTTTCTGTTTTCCAACTCCTTCACTGCCTAAGACTGGCTGTCCTGGAACTTGTTCGGTAGATTGACCTTGAACTCAGAGATCTGCATGCCTGTCTCCTGGAATTAAAGGTGTGTACCACCATGCCTGGATCTAAACTTAGCTTTGTAGTATCTTACCCCAAAGTCCCACCCACTCCCTTAATCTGCTCTCTCCTAGAACACAGGATTCAGCACATTTCACTTCCTCGTGCCCCTTTAATACTCAAACCATATATTTTATATTTCTCCTTTCTAAGCTTGCTACACTTGTGCAAAATGCTCTTCTAGAGACTTAACCAGAGAACTCAGTCTCCACTGGGTGTTTCTGAGACTTCCTCTGTCAATGCAATTAACATAAATCTCTTTATCTCAGGTACTCTTCAGACAAGGTCAAAAAGCAGCCACATTCTTCAACAAAATACCACAAAAACAATCTCAGCCAGGCGTGGTGGTGCACGCCTTTAATCCCAGCACTTGGGAGGCAGAGGCAGGCAAATTTCTGAGTTTGAGGCCAGCCTGCTCTACAGAGTGAGTTCTAGGACAGCCAGGGCTACACAGAGAAACCCTGTCTTGAAGGGAAAAACAAAAAACAACAACAACAAAAAACGAGTTCTATGCCACTGAAATGTTTTTCTTGAACCAGGTCTGCACAGTTCAAATTACTTGAGGCAACAAGCCCCATTTAAAGCATTACACTGCTTTCCAAATCTAAAATCCCCAAACCCACATTTTTCCAAACAAAAGTATGGTCAGGCCTATCACAGCAGTACCCCAGTCCCTGGCACCAACTTCTGCCTTAGTTAGGGTTTTACTGCTGTGAACAGATACCATGACCAAGGCAAGTCTTATATATATACAAACCATCCCAACACCCATGACAAGATGTGCCCCTGACACCCACAGCCACTTAGAAGTTGCTTAGTGCTAGAGGTGGCTGAGGTGGCTATAAGACCTTCAGAGGCTGGTGGAGCCACTGTGGGCTCTGCATACATCTGCCACACCTGCCCGGTGCTGTCTCCAAGGTTCAGCTACCACAAAGCTGCTAGGAGGGCTTTGTGTGACAGAGGACACTTTAGAGGGTCTTGGGAACACATAGGAGCACACAGGAACACAGTTACACAGCCTTACCCCAGCTAGTCGGCTCAATGACAGAGCTCAGGAATCGCACACACCCCTGCCTGACAGATCACAGACACAGATGGGTTCCCGGTGTCGGAACTAGTCAGTGGCCACCTGGCCCACACATTAGGCAGGATGTTTGGGCCACACAGGACACATTCTTTCTTCCATCCAGCCCTAGCCCATGGGATGATCTGCTCATGCTCAGTGGGTCCTCAGCATAGTCCACCCCCAGAGCTGTGGAACCATCCTTAGCTGGATCAGCTCCAGGTGCAGGTTCCCAACCTCTGGCGGTGGGGCGGTGGTTAGTTTTTTGCATTGCTGGTGATAGGCCCCAGGCCTCACACTCAGCGAGCACCTGCCACTGAGCCAACAGCTTGTAGACACCGTGAGTTGGGGCCCTGAAGCAGGAGTGGGTTAGGGTGAGAGGATTTGATTGTGGACAGGGAGTGTGAGGACCTCAAAGCTGCTGACTGAGGGAAGCAGCAAGTACCCGGCATAGAGATACAGGTCGGCCAGGCTTGGAGGCAGACTGTTTCAGAGAGCCAAATACATGGCTTAAATGACTGGAAAGTGCCGCAGCCCCAGCCCAGGCCTGCCTTGGACCTTGCTTGCCCTTCTTATGCTCCAGCTGCTCCTGGTGCTAGGTTTGGTCAGGGAGGTCATGTGGAGGAGCCCTCTTGCAGTGTGTGCCATGCAAAGGACAGTAGGGTCGGACTGGGGCATCAAGTGAAGAGCAATGCCAACCAGACAGTGGTGGCGCATGCCTGTAATCCCAGCACTCGGGAGGCAGAGGCAAGCGGATTTTTGAGTTTGAGGCCAGCCTGGTCTACAGAGTGAGTTCCAGGACAGCGAGGGCTACACAGAGAAACCCTGTCTCAAAAAAAAAAAGGGGGGGGGGCGTGGTGGTGTACACCTTTAATCCCAACACTTGGGAGGCAGAGGCAGGCGAATTTCTGAGTTCAAGGACAGCCAGGGCTACACAGAGAAACCCTGTCTCAAAACAAAACAAAAAAGTAGTGCCAGCAAGGTCTGCAATTCATCTGTCACCAGAGGTCCCACCATTTGCACTTTGTCTGGGTAGCTGGGGTTTGTGTCCAGCCCAGTGCTGATGCCCCACAGCCAGACACTGGGCGAGTTCTGTGGGCCTGCCTGAAGGGCCCTTGGAGACAGCATAACTGGACTGTATGGCTGCGGGCTGGACAGTGCCTTCCCATTGTAATCAGCTGGTCTTGGTGCATGGCCTACTGCTGGTGCCAACGTGTGGCCACCCAGCATGGCTTTTACCCAAAAGCACTGGAATAAGAATGCATTGCTCTGCAGGTGTGAATGGAGCCTGTGACAGTGAACCCACATCCTCGTCAGAGACCCCGGACTATTTGCTGTGAGTGTCTTAACTAGGCTGTGCCCCATTCCAGGCCCATCTAGGCCCTGCCTGAGCCAGGTACTGCCCCCCACTATGACCCCTGAGCCCCTGCAACCCTTCTTATTGTTCAGGAACTACCCAGCCATCTCGTCATCAGAGCAGCGTCAGAGCTACAAGAACGACTTCAATGCTGAGTACAGCGAGTACCGCAGTCTGCACGCACGGATTGAGCAGGTCACCCGCAGGTTCACACGGCTCGACGCACAGCTCAGACAGCTGAGCCAGGGCTCTGACGAGTACGAGGTACTGCATGCCACTGGAAGCTGGCAGCAACTCACGGTCAGGGTTTGCCCATAAGTCCCTCCCTGCAGTGGGACCTCAGGAGTGGGGCACCTTGTAGCACACAGGCTTCTGGGATGGCCATTTCCCTTTCCCTTGTGTGGCTTCGTCAGTGTGTCTTCCCTCATCGTGTCCCCTGCTACCCTGGCGCAATAGGCCAGAAGAATTACAGGAAGGTTACCCGCTTCCTGTGGCTATACTCTGCCCATCTAGCTGCTCACTTCCGGAGAGGGCTGGCACTTGGAGCTTCGTCCAGTGGGATATCATTAATTCTTGGCATTTTCTCCCAGACAACCCGTGGACAGATTCTTCAGGAATACAGGAAAATCAAAAAGGTACGTGAGGCAGGGCGGGTGCTGAGAGAAGTCTGCCTGGCTCGGGTGGGTGTGTCTTACCTGCCCCTTTGTCCCTCATAGACCAACACCAACTACAGCTGCGAGAAGCGACGCTGCGAGTACCTGCACCGCAAGCTGGCACACATTAAGAGGCTCATCGCAGAGTATGACCAGAGGCAGCTCCAGGCCTGGCCCTAGCACAGACAGGCAGACCTGATGGCTCTGCCTGCCTTTCCTAGTTTTATATGAACTCGGCCCTTTAGCTGCCGCAGAGACATCTATTTTTGTACCTTTTCTACTCCGTGCCTCCTGCAAGGCCCATGCCTCCAAGTGTTAGAAGCCCCAGGGAGAGTGAGCAGCGAGTGCCAGGCCCTGCTGCCTTCAGATCCCCAGCTGACAAGGTTGCTGCAGTTTGCTGGCTGTGCCCAGAGCCCTTAGCAGCAGCCTCCGCAGCATGTGCTCCTCAGTCCCCAACACACTGCCCTTCGTGTCACACTGTGGCTGTGTGGTTCCATCTGTCCCTCCATCCATTTGTGGGTCCTGGGGTCACCTCTCTGCTGGGTCCCTCTTGGGGGTGCTGAGGGTGGCACCTTGCTTGCCTTCTCCAAGGTGCAGGCCTGTGGCCCCCAATTGCTGCTTTCTTACTGTGCCTCGTCTCATACCCCAAGTCCAAATCCAAGGGGCCATCGGTGTGCATGTGTCTGTGTGTGTGTACGTGTGGTGTGAGTGGGTCTCTGCACATTCAGAGGGAAGCCATTGGGGAGGTGGTGGGGGCCACTGCTGTAGGGCAGGGAGAGAATGTCAAACACAGATATCTATTTTTCTAAACCGTGAAGGTGTCTTTGGGTGGCTTCCAAAGAGCCTGGCTGCCTGGAGGCACCTGCCAGGCACAGTCCCGTCCCCCCACCCCCACCCCCAGTCAGCTCCTAGTTTTCTTTTGGAAATCCCTGGAGTCCCCAGACCCTAGAGGAACCAAGCCTTCATGTTTCAATAGATGTTGGTTTCTTCTCGGGGGCAGGGCCAAGTTCTGCATGGTGCACTTCTCTCACAGCTACACTGCACAGGCTCAGGGTAGACCCCAGGTTACCCCTCTCCTGCCCTGAGAACTCCATCCAGAGCTATTGATTGAACTGATGGTATGTTTGAGTTGTTTTGTTGTCCGAGATTTTGTTGTCTGTCTGAGATTTGGGAACGGCAGGGCCACACTCTGGGGCTGCAGGTGGTGGCTGGCAGGTTAAGCATGGTCTAACTTATTGGTATTCTCCCTGCCTTTGAACTGTGCTGTGGAGAAAGTCTACTTTGAGCCATGGAGTTGGTGTTTACAAAGTCTTCACTTTTGCCAAAACATTAAAATTGACAGAGGTGGTGCCTCCAGGTCCTTTCTTAGAGTTTGTCTTCTGTACACCAAGCAGGTGAACCGCCAACTTTCAAAGTCTATAATAAATTTGATGGAATTGAACCTCGATGTGGTTTGACTATGTCACTGTAGGGTGTGGGGTGGCCCTAAGTGAGAGCTTGACCCAGAGCCCCGTGTGCTGAGGCGAGGTGTGAGCGCTGCAGTGCTGGACATGGCAGAGTGGGCTCTCCTGCAGCACCAAGGCCTTCAGGTGTGGGGCCAGGGGAGAAGGTGTTGCCTTCTAGGACGGTGGGACAGAAAGACTGCTTGAGACTGACATTGTTTTAAAAACAACAGACCCCAGCAAGAGGTACCTGTCTCTTAGAGCTGTCGGTGCAGCTAGCATGAGGCCATGGAGGCTGAGCGTGGCCACCATTAGCCCCTGGCCCCAAGCAGAAAGCACAGGCTGGGCATGCGTCAGAGGCAGCATGCTTGTTTTCAAAGGGAAAAGTCAAAGGCAGTCTGTGAGGGAGGGCTGGGGTCAGTCGGCCTCCCTTGGGGCATTGGCCAGACATCTGACAGTTCTGAGGCAGCTGAGGGGGCGGAAGGAGAGTCAGGCACCCTGTGGGCCGCTGTGTACTCAACACCTAGGAACAGCTTGACCATGCTCTTCCAGCGCCTTCCCGGAGCCCAGGGCTAACCCTTGTCCCCACGCATCTCCCAACCACAGTAGTCTGCTGCAGCTACCCCAACCCCACCCTGCTCAAGGATGTCCTCATGGGAAGGGCCCTTCTGGGGACTTGGCCTTGCTCCCAGCCCCAAGCCCCTTGCAAAATGAATGTCCCAGTGCAGTCTTTCTGCCTCAACCTCCCAAATGCTGATGTTGGCCACCAGTTTCATTACCTAAAAGAGCTAAACAATCTGCAATTTCTACTGCAGCACACAAGAGGACAGAAAGGGGGCAGCAATCTAAAGCACACTCTATTTCCCCATGGCGCTCCTCAGCCTCACTTGCATCTGAGACCCTCCCCGGAGGGGGTGCAGCGGGTTCCGCCTTTCTTCTCCCCTTCATACATCAAAACTCTCCCCAACTGTCCCCTCCTCTGGGAACCCTCCCTGGGACTCTTCACCGGGATGAGTTCAGTTGGGCTGGTTCGTGTTAGCTAAAGCAACAGCAAAAATAAAGTTTTGACGCCCACAGAGCGGGCCCCCTCTTATTTTCATGAAGACTTTTCGAACAATCCACCTTTTTGGCACAGCTTCAGCTGTGGAAAGTTTCCGCTAGGAGGAGGCCACTTGTTTTGGAAAGTTCTGGGGGGACCTCCCCCGCCTGCCCGCCGGGTTCCCATGTTCCTTATCACTGTGCGGCCAGGGGGAGGCCGCGTAGACCTGGCCATCCTGTCTCCTTCTCTGGGCAGGGCCATGCAGGCCAGTGATCGCAGCTGCAGGATTGGGAGCTGGCGGGACAGACGGCCGAGCAGCTTTGAGACCTCCCCACCCAAAAGCCCCTCGACCAGACATGCCCCACCTCCCTGTCGGTGGCCGTCGCTCATTGGCTGCCTGGTGGTACAAGGGTGCGCAGCAAGGTAACGCGCACGACGCTCGCGCCTGAGACTCCTTCCGGCTACCTGGGTTTAGAGCACCCAGAACCCTGGTCGCAAGCCACGCCCATGGGGGCGTGGTCGGGGCGTGGCATCGGCGCTTTTCTTCGCTGCCGGGAGCCCTAAGGCCCACGCTGTCCGCTGCCGCAGTCAGATCCTACTCTGGGCCGGTAAGTGGGAATCTATCCTAGGCCGTAGGGTTGGCTCTCGGGCGGTGATCCCGCGCTCACTGGCTCTGGCCCACAGCTCGCCACGATGGAGCCCGCCGCCGAGATCCTCGTGGATAGCCCGGACGTGGTCTACAGCCCCGAAACCATCGAGGCGCGCTACGAGTACCGGACAACGCGCGTCAGCCGCGAGGGCGGCCTGCTGCGGGTGCGCGCGGGGCGCGGACGGCGGAGGACACTGGGAACCCGAGGTCCCGCGACTCACTCCCAACTCTTCCTTAGGTGCAGCCCACGGCTACGCGTTTCACCTTCCGCACCGCCCGGCAGGTGCCCCGACTCGGGGTCATGTTGGTCGGCTGGGGCGGGAACAACGGCTCCACGCTCACTGCTGCTGTTCTGGCCAATCGGCTGCGCCTAACCTGGCCCACGCGCACTGGTCGCAAGGTGGGGGCCGTGGCTGCCAGAACACCGGGGGGCGAGCAGAAGTGTGGGAGGGGCGTGGCTTGTGGGACTAGCGCGTCTCGGCGAGCCAGACCCCTCTGCCCTTAAACACCCTGCTCTGCTTCCCGCACTCCCCCCCCCCCCAGGAGGCAAACTACTATGGATCGTTGACCCAGGCGGGCACCATGAACTTGGGTCTGGATGAGAATGGCCGGGAGGTGTTTGTGCCCTTCAGTGCGCTGCTACCCATGGTGGCCCCCAACGACCTGGTGTTTGACGGTGGGCAAAGCCTCGGGACGGGATGGGGTTAAGTATGGGAGGGCTCAGGGTACGGGATGGGTCCCGTGTTAAGGGTCCCTGCAACCCAGGCTGGGACATCTCGTCGCTGAACCTGGCCGAGGCCATGCGGCGCGCGCAGGTCCTGGACTGTGGTCTGCAGGAACAGCTGTGGCCCCACATGGAGAGCCTGCGTCCGCGGCCCTCAGTCTACATTCCTGAGTTCATCGCTGCCAACCAGACAGCACGTGCGGACAACCTCATCCCTGGCACACGTGCCCAACAGGTGGGGTCCTCGACCCACTCCCAGGCCTTACTGACACCTGTTACATGGCCCTGTGGTCTCTCCCTTTGGCAATAATTCCTACACCCGGGGGCCCAAACCTCTGAACAACTTCAGACAACCTCCACCTACTCTTCTCCTTCCTTTCCCAGTTGGAGCAAATCCGAAAGGACATTAGAGACTTCCGATCCAGTGCCGGGTTGGATAAGGTCATCGTGCTGTGGACTGCCAATACGGAGCGCTTCTGTGAGGTGGTCCCAGGTCGCAATGACACGGCTGAAAACTTGCTGCATACTATCCAGGTATGCCCAAGATTCCTGGGGATCAATGCCAGTCCAGAGGAATCCTTGGCCAACTACTTCTCTGTCCTCAGCGTGGCCTGGAGGTGTCACCGTCCACACTTTTTGCTGTGGCCAGCATCCTGGAGGGCTGCGCCTTCCTCAACGGGTCCCCACAGAACACACTGGTGCCCGGTGCCCTGGATCTGGCTTCGCAGCGCCATGTGTTCGTAGGTGGTGATGACTTCAAGTCAGGGCAGACTAAGGTCAAGTCTGTCCTGGTGGACTTTCTCATCGGCTCTGGCCTCAAGGTACCTTCGGGCTTCATGCGGTGCTGGGAGGAAGGAAGCCAGGGTGAGGGCACTGCAGAGCACCCACTGTTTCTTTGACCACACAGACCATGTCCATCGTGAGCTATAACCACCTGGGCAACAACGACGGGCAGAACCTATCCGCACCACTGCAGTTCCGCTCCAAGGAGGTGACAAAAAGCAGTGTGGTGGACGACATGGTTCAGAGCAACCATGTGCTCTACGCACCTGGAGAAGGGCCAGACCACTGTGTGCGTGCAAGCAGATGCAGGCGGGCACCGAGGGAGGGGCTTGGTATCCTTTGGGGCTGTGTGACTTTTTAAATCTCCGCAGGTGGTGATCAAATATGTGCCCTATGTTGGCGACAGCAAGCGTGCCTTGGACGAGTACACCTCCGAGCTGATGCTGGGTGGGACAAACACCTTGGTACTCCATAATACCTGCGAGGTATGGTGGGCGTGACCAGGTGTGATGGGCGGGGTGGGCGTTGATCCTTCAGAACCCGGCACCCTGTACCATCCCCAATCCAGGACTCGCTCTTGGCTGCACCCATCATGCTGGACCTAGTGCTGCTCACAGAGCTGTGTCAGCGCGTGAGCTTCTGCACAGACTCCGACCCCGAGCCTCAGGGCTTCCACACAGTGCTGTCGGTGCTCAGCTTCCTCTTTAAGGCACCACTTGTGCCCCCAGGCAGTCCAGTGGTGAATGCCCTCTTCCGCCAGCGCAGCTGTATCGAGAATATTTTCAGGTGCGCCCCTGGTGGTAGGGGGGACTCGGGGCTGGCAAAGACAGGTCTTGCTGAGCCTGCACTGTCTGTCCCCTGCAGGGCTTGCGTGGGGCTCCCGCCCCAGAACCACATGCTATTAGAACACAAGATGGAGCGTCCAGGCCCAGGCATCAAGCCAGGAGAGGTGGTGGCCACCAGCCCACTGCCTTGCAAGAAAGAGTCCACACCTGCCAGCAATGGCTGCACCGGCGATGCCAATGGGCACCCGCAGGCACCAACACCAAAGCTGTACACTGCTTAAATCAAGTGACTGGACCCTTGTACCCCCAATGCCTCCAACCATTGTACAAAGACAATAAAGCAAGCAAGCCTCAAGCAAGCCTCCTTGTGTGCTTTTTCCAGGAAGGGGGTCTCGGGCTGACCTAGAATGCAACGTAGACCAGGCTGGCCTCAAACTCACGCCTTTCCATAGGCCTCGGCCTATGGGAAGGTGGGCTCCCAGCCCATCAAAGTACAGATTTAGGCCATATCAAGTAAAAGACATCAGCAGTACCAAAGTCAAAACGGAATGGCATTTATTGGCAGAACCCCCCCCCCAGCCCGTGTGCACACAGGTCCGAAGGCCTGCACTTCTCTGAGGTCCTTTGAGTTTGTGTGTGTATATGTGTGTTTAGAAAATGATAAAGTCCTTCGTGGGGGCCCTGCCGGCCGGCCGGGCTAGCCAGGAGTCCGGATGGCAGGGGTGCTGCCGCGACCCGAGACCTCACCAGCAGGACCCTGGGCTCAGGCCGGGACTATCACACGCTCATGGTCATGCCGGGGGAGTACTGCGGAGAGAGGGCGGCGCGCGGAGCGCGGCTCAGCTCCGGCCGAGGCTGAGGCCCACCCTCCCGGGGACAAGGGGAACCCGGGGAGGATGGGAAGGGCAGGGAAGGTGCCGCGGCCGCCCCCCCACCTGGCCCGCCGCGGTCACGGTCTTGCTCTGGCCCCGCGGCCGCCCCGCCGGGGTCTGCCCGCCAGGCCCCTCCGGCCCGCTGCGGCCGCGGGTGGGGAGTCGACGCAGGCGCTTACGCTTTCGCTCGGGAACGGATGCAGGAAGGTCCCGGCAGCCGCCATCTCGCCATCGTCGCGCGGGGTCCCCGGGGCGTTGCTCAGGCCGCCCACGGCGCCGGGGGAATTCTGGGGACGGCGCTGGTCAGCGCGTGAGTCTCCACCCCTCCCCGGGTCATCTGCCCCACCCCCCGCCCATCAAGTGTGCAGGACCTCACCTTCGGCAGCCCGTCCATATCGCCCGAGCCTGCGGGGAGAGATGCCAGGCTCAGGCTCTGCGCACTGAGCTCAAGAACGGGGTACCCCAGAGGTTTTCGTTTCTGTAATCTAGGGGCAATGGAGGGTGCAGGGGCTGCGCCCAGGGGCCACCCTCGAGTGTGGGGACAGAAGTCTCTCAGAGTCGCCCCTCCTCGTGGCGTGGAGATGAGGGCACTAGCCGGTGTAGCGTCGGGCAACCGGGTAACCTAACAGGCTCTCCTCCTGGCTTCTGGGGGTCACGGTGCCCGCCGATGTAACCGGTAGGTGGCGCCCAGCCACTCACCCAGGGATCCGTTCACGTGGTGTGGCTCCATCGTGCTCATTGAGGCCATTGGGCCCTCCGGGCTGGGGCCGAGCGGGAACTGCGGGCATAGGGCAGCGTGGGGCTCGGGCCGGCCGCCCCCCGCAGAGTCCCCGTCGGGTGAGGCGCACCGGCCCGCACTCACGTTAGCCCTGCCAGCGCCCGGCCCGATGGGATTCATGATGGTGTACATGTTCTCGCTGGAGTTGGTGGAGTCTGGGAGGAACAGCAGGGGCTGCGTGGGTGGGTGCGTGGGCTGGAGACCCCGGCTCACCCCAACCAGCATGCTCCTTACCTCCAGGGCTGGGCATGATGGGTGTTCCAGGGGCTCCGCCTCCTCCTGCGGGTCCCTGCATGGAGACATGAGAACTGTGAGACAGGGTTTCTTCCTGCCGGTAGCCTGCAGGTCCCACCACGCACCAGCAGGGACTCACCGAGTAGCTGCCAGGAGATGAGGAAGAGTACGGGATCTGGGAACAGGCAGGGACAGCTGTGAGCACTCAGTGGCAGGCAGCTGGCTCCAGCCCTCCTTCCCTAACTCACCCTGCCTGCCACTCACCGAGTTACCGCTGGGACTGGCCCATGGGCCACGCACTCCCGGACCCCTGGAAGAGATGGTGGCCCTGCAGCAGACCAAGCAGTCTGGGCCTGGGGCCCATCATTCCCCAGAACTAAGTGGCTCTCTTGGCCTGTTTCCCCTCCAAATACTTGATGGAATAAACAATGCTCAGGCTGTCCCTGAACACATAAGTCTGCCTCGGCAGAGGGGACTAGCTGGGTAATCACAAGTCTTAAGGGACCCTAGAGCTTACATGTTCATGGACGGCAGGACCTGGCTGGTGGCAAGGGAGTTGGGTGGGGGCCGCATGCCAGCTCCATAACCCTGTTGAGGCAAAGGGTTAGTCAGAAGAACCCAGGTGTGGCCTTTCTGTCCCCAGTAGGCTGGGCCACCCCTTACCTGGGCCCCAACACTGGCCATTCCTCTCGGAGGGGTCACCCTCTGCATCGGGCCTCCCAGGCTGGGGTGCCCTAGGCAGAGATACAAGAGGGCTCAGGCTTGGGCACACCCACGAGGGGCGAGTGCTGTGGACCAGCAGCTGGGGGTGCATCCATTACTCACCCTGCACACGTGGGGAGGGGTCCATGGCAGCGGGGATGAGGGGTTGGGAGCCAGGGAGGCCTACAGGAGGCTGTGGAGCAGGCACAGTACTGAGCTGGGAGAGACATCCCCAAAGCCACTGCTCCTCCCCCCGCGGCCGGCCCTCTCTCACCTGGCCTGGCATCCTTAAGATTGGGCGGGCACCCCCTGGGAACCGTGGTGACATGAAGGGCTGGAAGAGGTGGGTGGCAATCAATAACCTTCATCTTGTGTTTGCCCTAAAGAAACCCTGTTCTTACTATCCCTGGGAGTGGAGCGGGGGGGGGGGGGGGGGGGGGGGGGAGGGGGGAACCAGGGCCTTCAACCTTGCTAGTCCCCTGCTGCAGCTCCTGACTGCAGACCTCAGCCAGCTGGCACAGCTGCCAAAGGAGGGAGCGCGTCAAGGTGCCAGCTCGGGGGAAGCCCACTACCTGGCTGTGGGGTCCACCACTGGGGCTTCACATCTTGTCCGGGAGGGTGGGTGGGTGGGAAAAGCTATGAAGCCCAACCTGGGAGGGGGACCAGCCTGTTGCCAGGGCCACTGATACTCAGGGTCATAGATTCATGCCTGTCACTGGCTGTGAGAAGGTGCACACATTCTCACACCCACTGTGGTGACAGCCCTTCCTCTGCAACCTCAACTCTGGGAGGAGGGAGCCCCAGGCACCCATACCTGAAAGAAGCCGGGTGCCACAGGACCTGCTGCCATTGCATCGTTAGGGGCCATAGTACCCATCACAGGGCTGGGAGCTGCTGCTGCGCTCTGCAAGAATGAGACATGGGGGGGGGGCAGCTGTCATGTGGTCAAGCTGGAATGTCAAGCTGGACCAGAGAAAGGGGAGACTGAAGGAGGGTCAGCAGTAGCCACACCCCCAGACTTCTGTGGCTCCAGCTCATCCCAAGTCTGTTGTTTCACACCCCAAATATATGCAGTCAGTCCGTGCCCCAATGGCCCCTTCTCTTCATCTTCTGCACTGTAGATGCTCACCGACCCCTCCGGGGGGGGGGCAGTACTCTGGATAGGGTCCCCAGCCCCCAAACCTCCTTAGAAGGTCAAGAGCCAGGCTTGACAGGCTGTGGGGGAGGGGAGAGGGTGCTTATGGGCCACTTCCGCTGCCTGTTCCTATTTTGGCTGCCACAGAGCAGGAAGCGGGAGCAGAAGACTGACCTCAGGATGGGGAAAGGATCCTTTCTGCGGACCCCCTCCTCTCACTTTCTTCCCAGGTGGAAGACATGTGTCCCTAGCGCTGTGCTGGCTAGCACTGGAATACTTAGAACCCCGGGGCTCCTGGCTTGATCTCTGGACTGGGACAGCCCCTCCACAGCTCAGAGCCAGGTCCCTGGTGACCTCTTTCTCCCACTCTCAGAGGTTGGTGCAAGCCAGACTCTAGTTGACAGTCTGGTCTAGCTCCGGGGAGTAAAAGACAGGAGCCCACAGAGAAAACGCAGTGGCAATGTCCTCTCCAAAATCACTGTAATCTCGGATGTTTTAGGGGATGTCATGGCCAAAACCCCCTCCTCCCCCAGGCCTGCCGGTCCGGTCCCAATCACTAACGCCAGGCCAGGCCCCTCCCGTGCAGAACAGCACTGCGGGAGGGCAGCCTGAGGAGTAACTCTCCCCGCCCCCGCCCTGCCAATCAGCCCACGGAGGCACTGGCGCCCGCCCGCGTTACCATGACGACAGGCAAGGCCCGCTAGCGTTTCCAGGAGACGCCAAGGTCGGGGCGAGCAGTGGGGCGCCTAGGACCAGCTTGTTCTGGCCCCGCCCTCCCGACGCCCATGCTGCTATGGCAACCGGCGCCTAGGGACCATGGGGGTCCAAGCAGACTAGTGGCTGCCTGGAGCCCACTGTGCCAAAAGGAAACTGAGGCCAGAAAGTGGCCACGTCTTTAACCCCACACACCATACTCCAGAGGTAGAGGCAAAGAGTTCTGAGTTCCAGGCCAGTTTGGTTTACATAGGAGTTCCAGGCTAACCAGGGCTACTTAGTAAAACCCCGTCTCAAATAAACGAACAAACCAAAAAAACAAAACATCCAGGGGGCTGGAGAGATGACTCTGTGGCTAAGAGCACTGGCTGCTCTCCCAGGGGACCCGGTTTGGTTCTCAGCACACACGTGGCAGCTCACAACTGTCTCCAACTCCAGTCCCAGAAGCCATCTTCTGGCCATCACAGGCCCAAGGCAAGCATGTGGCACACAGACAGGTGTGCAGGGAAAACATACACACAAAATAAAAACTATTTTAAACAATAACGAAAAGGGGTGTGGTGACACACAAATTTGACCCCAGGGCTTGGGAAGCAGAGGCAGGAGGATCTCTGTAAATTCAAGGCCAGCCTGGTCTACAGAGTGAGTCCTGGGACACCCAAGGCCACAAAGACCCAGTCTCAAAACACAAACAAAACCAAAGGAAGCGGACCAGGTTCCAGAACCCTGGAGACTCACATAGTCCTGGAAGACTTTGGCCTCGCTGGAGTGGTCACAGGCCTCCCTGCGGTCTGGTGCCGCACAGTACAGATCCCAGAAGACACTGTGGGCAGCAGAGGGAAGACAATGATTCCACATGCCCCCACAGGTCCCTCCTGCCCTCCCTCTGCTCCCACACAGGCACATACCACCACCAGGAGTGCAGGAAGCCAGGAGGCTCACCCAATGTGATGTTCTTTTCCCAACGGATCTATGAAAGAAAGTCAAGAGTGAGGGGCAGGCATGCAGGAGGGATCCACCAACAAGCTGGACAACAACACAGGACAGTGTGGGGTGGCCTGGTTGAGGGGACAGATGCTGACTCACCTCAGACAGGAAGGTCTGCGCTGACTTCTGTGCCCCCACATGCAGTAGGTACTCATATACATACAGCGCGAGCCTATAGGCAGGGCAGTAAACGGGTTCAGGCTGTTGAGCACACGGGCACCTGAAGCCTGGCCCAACTCGGGGCTGTGGTCAGGTTCCCCAGACAATCCTTCATCTAGCCACAAAGCTCCATCACTGCCCCATACTAGACCCTCGGTGCCACCAAGCACAGAAAACAGCTTCTTCAACTCATTGATTGATCGTTGGCAGCCAGTACCTATCAATACCCCACTACAGGTCCTCCCATGGGCCCATCTTCTTCCTTGGTATCCTGTACACTACCCACAGAGACATAATTGCCAGGCCTGGCATGGCCAGGTAAGGGACTCGGTTCCTGACCAGCAGGGCATGGGTCTTCTCTAGTGCTGGCAGATGCCGTGGGTGGGCACTTAAGGCTTGTTTGTATATATTTTACTTTATGGTCCTTCTGTGGGGAATGCTCTCCCTGACAAGGTTGATGACTCCATGATAATCAGAAACAGCAGGACTCCAGGAAGCTAGTGTGTCTGGTATTCCTCAGGAAACTGCATCACTGTGACCTTCGGGACAGCCCTTAAGGCTGTGGGAAAAAATTCTGAAAACATGAGATCAAGAATATATACATCAAGCCGGGCATGGTGGCGCACGCCTTTAATCCCAGCACTTGGGAGGCAGAGGAAGGCGGATTTCTGAGTTTGAGGCCAGCCTGGTCTACAAAGTGAGGTCCAGGACAGTTGGGGCTATACAGAGAAACCCAGTCTCGGGGAAAAAAAAAAAGAATATATACATCAATGTAAGAGCTGTCCTTTACAGGATTTCTCAACTATGCAAATAAAAGATGCATTTTGAATTTTATGAGGGGCTTCATGGACCTGAAAGAAAAGAGGCAGCTGCGTTAATGAGCCAGCTTAGTCAGGAAGATAAAGGAAGGAGAAGAGATTTAGGGGGTGGTGATTTCTTTCTTTTTTTTTTTTTTTA
>NC_034608.1:85269700-85283636 GCF_900095145.1 Mus pahari
ACCAGGCTGGCCTCAAACTCAGAAATCCGCCTGCCTCTGCCTCCCAAGTGCTGGCATTAAAGGCGTGTGCCACCATGCCTGGTTGGTATACACACACACACACACACACACACACACACACACACACACACACCTTTAATCCCAAGAGACAAAAAAACAGTATTCTGAGTTCAAGGCCAGTGTGAGCCAGTTTTAGGTGAAGAAAGCATAGGTCCAGGCAAGGTGGTCCACAACTTTAATGCCAGCATCGAGGACACAGAGCCATACAGACCTTTGAATTCAAGGTCAATCTATAGAGCAAAGATTAAGTAGTAAGGAACTTGGAAAATAGAAAGCTGGCAATAATATAATAAACAACAGAGCCATGTTCCAGCTCCAGCAAGCAGAACTCAGCAGCTCTGGCCACATGGCTGTCTTTAGAGTAAAGGGGCTAAGGTCATAAAATGATGGTTTGTGGGATAATCAAAAGGGAACCTGTGATAAATAACTGAATTGATATGCATTTCCTTAGGAAATAGCTTATGCAAAATAAAAGACTGGGCTTTGGTTTGCAAGAGCAGAACAGATGTCATTTTGCATCCATCAAGGACTCCAGGACCCTCTCCCCAGCTGAGGTTGGTCCTTGGCAAGTAATGGTGCCTCTGGGGAGTGGGGAGACAGCAGGCAGGGCTGCTGGGAAGCCCTGCTCCTTGGTCTAACATGGTATGCTAGACCATCCTACCCAGCCAGGCTCCTTCCTCAGCAGCTACCCCTGCCCAGGGTCACCCACCACTGCACACTGGTCTCTAGCTCACATGTATGTCCTCTGGGTGCACCCTCCAGTCCCCACAGGGACATGAGGATAAAGGAACATGCTAGAAGCTGGAGAAGCACACCTGTAGGGTTCCAGGGGCCTCCCCCAGCTGTCCCTGCCCCACCCTCCCTGGCTGAGGGCTTCTCTCTAAAATAACCTGCCTTTAACTGGTCTGCCCGGCTCGCTCTCTGGATCTCTCCTCCCTCACATCTCAGCTTCCCAGCCTCCTAGCCCTGGCCTCTCTGTCCCAGGACAGAGGCAGGGATGAATGCAAGCACCTTGTATCCCTTTGACACTATTCCTTTATCCCTTCATCCACCCATCCACCACCCATCCTGGTCTGTCCTTGTGCAGTGGCACACTGGTCATCCTCCCAGGGTTCATGTTCTCGCAGAAACACACCAAGGACAGAGCAGATCGAGGACTGAGCCAGCACACAGGATCAGGGTGGACTGGCCCAAGATGAGGGTTATGCTTGCACCTTGTACCATGTGAGTTGTGACAGCTACTGGACAGGCCTCACAGTGCCACCATGTCACCCCACGGTGACTGTCCCCAGATCCCCACTTGCTCCAAGCATCAGCATGTGCCATCAGTGCAGGATGGTGGCATGGTCAGCGTGGAATCCCAGCCCTGACCCCCTCCTGACAGTCAGGGGCTGGGGTCCTCCTGGCATTTTCATCTGTGGGCCTCTCAGCCACCTGCTCCCTGGCAGTTCCCACACATCCAAAGGAAACTAAGGGATTGGGTGCTACGGGATGAGCAGGCTCCCAATAGCACTCCAGCACAGCCTGGGGCCATGGGGAGACCACAGAGGAGGTGGGGGGGTGAGGCTAAGAGGGAGGCAGCAAGGCCAGGTCTCAAGCATACTCAACTGTCCCCTCTCCCTAATGTCTCAGATCTGCAACAACCTGGACCAGCCGCTCACTCCAGGCCCTGTAGTGTCTGAAGTCCCTGGCTACCTCCTGCCTCCTGCCCCAGGGCCTTTGCCTAGGCTATGCTTCCCCTGACTCCAATGTCTATCATGTTCCTGCCAGACCCAGCTCTGCACAGACCCTACCCATCCTATTGTCTTCTGATAGCACTGGGGTTATGGGGGAAGGGAAGCGCAGACAAAGACCTGAGACCCCACCCACTGACTGTCCTGGGTCAGCCCAGCCCCTCAGCACCTTCAGTTCCCATGTAGCAGAAAGCAAGTAGACGGAAGGACCACGAGAAGCCAGGGCATGTTCTGCACCCTCCCTGCTACGAGGGCTGAGTGGCTTGGAGTATGGGCTAGGGCTGTGCAGCACGGAGAGCTTGTTAGCTGGTTCCTGTAGCTCATGACATCATCAACACTGTCACCATAATTATGGGGAAATTACTGTAAAGGCCACCCCTGCCAGCACCCCTCAGACAGGCCGCTAGCCGCCAACAGTGACACTCCAGTCACCACCTAACCTGTCGCCAGATCTACCCAGTCTTCGAGTGACCCTGACTCCCACATTCCTTCCTCCCGAGGTGTGGGGTACCCATGTCCAGGGGAGTGTCATGGGACACTCTGAAGGCTGTTCAGAGAAGCCACCTCAACTGCTGGACGGCAGCAAAGGCCAATGCTCACATACCCTAACTTACACAAGGGCCACTCAGGCCCCAACCTCATCCTCACCGCTCAAATGCAGGGTCTCCACTGCCCATTCCTGCTGCTGGTGGCCCAGGCCTAGACACATAGGCCTGCAAAGTGGCAGAGGCAGGGGACAAGTCGGCCAGGAAAGTGGAGGCCACAGCAGGTGAGGCCTGAGACAGGCAGGGCTACTCCCCTTACCCCACTTCTCAGAAGATAAAAATCAAGGTTAGGCCAGCCAGTAACTGAGACACTGGAGCTGGAAGCCCCGACCCCAGAAAGGTAAGCCTACCACACCCTCTGTGGAGATGACACCATGGGAAAGATGGACAACCCCACTCCAGCAATGTTCCAGGAAGGGTCTCGTGGTTCACACTCAGGCCTCCAGTCCGCCCCAGGTCCCTGACTTTGGCTTCAGCTGTTCCAGGCCCGATTGGCCTCCTTCCAGTTCTGAGCTGTGCCACCCAGGGACAGTGCTCCTCAGACACCCGTCTTACTAAGCAGCTGGGCTTCGATGGGAGAATCCTCCTGCCTCAGCCTCCCTCAGGACTTCTGCCCATCGGTGGTCCAGCTGTGCTCCCTGCCTGTGCCTACCACAGGGCCTTTGCACATACTGAGCCTATGGCCTGCCCCACCCCCACTTCCCTTTGCTCCTCTAACAGCCTACCTTGAGGTTCCTGACGGTGCTGTGTGGGATGACTAGATCCCTACTTCCTGGATGTGAGCTTCCTCTCATACAGTCATCACCCCCAACCCCACCCCTACCCCCCAACACAGGACTGTGAACCATTCCCAAGACTGGGGCCTCTCCAGGTGTCAGGGAAATCAGTCACTCCCTGCTTCCCACATGGGCAGCAGCCCCATGCCAGGAAGGGCCACTAAGTTTACTGACCATAAATGAGTCCTAACTGCAGGCTCTCAGGGAGTCAGCCTTGCATGGCAGCCCAGTGACCCAGGTGATCTGTCCCGTACCCAGGGCTGCACTGGGCAGCTCAGCCTCTAGGCAAGCTGCCCCCCCCCCCAGGCCTTGCTACAATCCCGGCCTCCGCACTCACACCCCCAAGGTGAGTGCTGGGCTCCCAGCACACTTCAAACGTTCCCACTTCACCTACTTCTCCACACGGACACCCCGGAAAGGAAGGCCAGCCCAGGCGCATCCTCACTGGAAGCCAGAGCACAGCCTGCCCACCTGGGCAGCGCACCCTGTACCTTCAATGTGGGACAATGTGGGACGGTGAGAGCCAGACCCATTCTGGCTCACCTGGGGCTCCGGGAGGTGGCCCCGGGACCGCCATGGTCAGGTGCTCGTCTGCACCTCTCCTCTAGGCTTTGCATCCGTACCTTTGCCCACAAGCGACAGGAGAGTCCACGCAAACCCCACGACCTCCAGAACCCCAACACCCCGCAGGACAATAGGGTCCGACCCAACCTCCTCAAATTTGCAGCCACAATGAATACCCACGCGTCCTGTTTCAAATCTCCAGCTTGTATACTTGGGACTCTGCGGCCCTAAGACCTGCAGCCAACCCCGAAAGCTCACACCTGTCAGGTCTGTGTGACCCCAGAACTCCGGAGGCCTTACAACCCTCAGACGCTGTGCCTGCCCTGGGCATCCTGAGTCCTGATCTGATACACCGCCGACTCCTTAGAGTGAGCCCCTGATCCTGCACCCGCCGAACCGACACGTGACCCTAGCAACCCCTCGGCCCTTGTTTGACCCATTGATTTCCTGTCCCCTCAGGTACTCTGAGACCCCAAGCACCCTTGGATCTCTCACAAGCTCATGCCCATGCCCTCTATCTCATGTGACCCCCCCAAGACCCTGGAACTCGAGTACCCCAATATATTCTGTCCTTTGTGTATTCTGTGACCCCAAAGAACCCTCAGGTCTCGCACACCCACAATCACACACCCTTCTGGTCTCGCGTGACCCCATGAGCCCCTTGATCTCGTGTGTACCCCTGAAATCCCGCACCATTTTGATCTCCAGTCACTCCACGAGACCTCCGGATCTCCTGTGTCCCCCCTGAAATCCCGCACCATTCTGGTCTCGCGTGACCCCATGGCCCCCGGTCCCGCGTGGCCCCGCACCGCGCACTCACTTCTCGCGCGCCTGCCCGTCCGAGGGCGCGCAGCCCTTGCTCGCCTTGCCGTACATGCTCCGCACCTGTCAGGCGCGCGTGGCCATCGCTGCCCGCGCCCCGATCCCCGCGGCCATGTCCGCGCGGGAGCCCCGGCCGCGGGTGGGTTCTCGCCGCGCTGCCCTCCGCGGGCTGTTCCGGGAAGCGCGCCACCGCCACCGCGCGCTCCCGCCGCTCTTAAAGTGGCAACGGCGGGAGCGCGGGTGGGCCCCCCCCCGCGCTGGGAGCGCGCACGCGCAGAGCCCGCGGGGGCGGCACTGCCCACCAATAGGCTGCGCACCAATAAGTACTGGCTACAGTACCTCCCCCAAAGATACTCAAGCCGGGGACGCGCTCCAGCAGTTGCTATTCGTGCAATTGGGAAGCTGAGGCAGGAGGATAGCCGCGAGCCCCAGGCGTACAGATATTGGGGGGGGACGGACTGTGTGTATCTCCGTTTCGAGGGTTTCATGTAGACCAGGCTAGTCTCGAACATAATAAACAGATGACCCTGAAATTCTAATCCTCCTGCCTCAGCCTCCCTAGCGTTTGCACGACAGGCGTGTGCTGTGCCACTTAGCCTGGTTTGTGAGCTGTGCGTGGAGCCCGTTTTTTTATGCATGCCAGCGTTGTAAGGACTGAACCCCAGACCAAGCACGTTTTGTTTGTTTTTCTGAAACAGTGTTTCTTCACACGGTAGACAGAGGCAAGAGGATTCTTGTGAGTTCGAGGCCAGCCTGGTCTATAGAGCGAGTTCCAGGACAGCCAGGGCTACACAGAGAAACCCTGTCTCAAAAGTCGGAGTGAAACAAAACGTCTCCTGTAGCCCAGGCTGACCCCCAGCTCTCTACTTCACTAAGGCTCCTTGAACAGGTGGTCCTCCTGCCTCCACCTCTGGGTGCACGCTGGGAATGAGAGCTTCTTTCCCCCCCCCCACCCACACACACCGCAGACGCACGTGTATAACACGCGGGCCCCGTGAGAGCATGAGGGGTCGTGGCGCATGGGCGTCGGGAAGCATCCAGGCTAAAGCTTGCTATCGCCGCAAGTGTCCCCGGTTGGGCCCGACGGGTTTAGGGGGGGACCTGCTGGAGATTGCGCACAGGTGGGTCGTCGGCACCGGGTGGCGCGGTCATGGGCTCAGGTTTCCTGTGGGAGTGTGGGAGCGTGACAGCCCGCGGGTCACCAGGGCGCTAAGTCTCGCGTGGTGTCCCTGGTGCGGGCAGATCCCCTAGCCCGGGCCTCCCCGCCCCCACCCTAGCCGGCGGGCGGGAAGCCGAGCCGCTGAGGTTCCAGGCGCTCAGGAAAGGCTGCCGGGGCGCGCCCCGCCTCCTCCCCCAGGGCCCAGCTGGGCCGACGCCGGCCTTTCCCATTTCCTGCTTGGCCCGCCACCCCCTCCCCCAGCTTCCTCTCCCCGCCGCGGGGCTGGCGACTGCTGGGTGCCTGGAAGGCCGTCGGGGCGCCTGTGCCACCGCGCACCACAGCTCTTTGCAGGCCCTGCTCTCAGCGAGACCCAGAGAGGGTGCGGGTGCTACCGGGAGGCACAGCACGCAGCTCCGAGTTTCCTTCCACCCTCAATTGTGTCCCCAAGGTCTGGAGATGCCCAGGATGCAAGGTTTCCCCTCTCTCAGCCACAATTTTTTGTTTCAGTGTCTTCACCCACCCACCCCCGGAACTATTTATTGAGCGCCTGCTGTCTACCGGGCCCTGGGGACCCAGCGGGGACACTTTGCTACGACTCCTGGAGAAAAAAAGAGTCAGCTGGGGAAAGCAGGCGACAGGAGTCGGACAAAGGGAGGGAGGGCCGGCGGCAGCGAAGACGGTGGGAGTCCCGGAGGAGAGTGGAGACGGACGCTGGGAGGAGGAAAGAACGGGGGGGGGGCGCCCGCAGCCCTTGAAGGCTGCTTGGGGGAGGCTCTGCGGGCGGGAGCAACTGCGCAGTCGTCATGGCAACCGAGGCGCTCCCAAACACAGCTAGGAAAGTCGGGGGAGTTGAGCTCGCAGGACACACACACACCCAGTTTGGGCAGAGACAGGGGCCCGCCCACGTGAGGGAGAGGAAGTGAGAGGGCTGACACTGCAGGACTGGAAGGAGCGAGTGAACGTTCAAACCAGTTCCAGCCAGTGCAAAGGCCCTGGGGCACACGCACGGTTAAGGTGCGGGAGACTGCAGAACGCGAGTGGGAGAGATGAGTGGCTGGTGGTGAACCCAGAAAATTTTTCCCTTGGGCGTGCGTAATGGCTCAGCAGGTGAAGGCGCTTGCCACCAAGCTTGATGACCTGAGTTTAACCCGCGGCACCCACATGATGGAAGCTGTTGACTCCTCTTGTGACGTACACACGCACAATAGTACGTGTGCTCCCACGCATAAGCACAACAGTAAGTAAGTATACGTCAAATAAAGTGAACTGGCCACAGACTTGGACTAACGAGGATTTGAGGGGACCCCTCACCTGCTCCCGTTTCTCTCGGGTGCAGTAGAGACCAGATTGCCTGTTTCCCTAAGCGGGCCAGGCTGTGCAAACTGGACCCCAAAACCCAGAAGGATTAAACTTTCTTCCCTAGAAGATCCTGCCCCATGACAACCCCATCCACCAGAGGAGCCGGTTCCGTCGCGCCCCCGAGTGGCCGGACCCGGAACTGCAGGGCTGTCTCCCTCTCCCTCCTCTTCCCCCTTATTTCGTTCATCTTTTCTCCCTCCTCCACTTCCTCCCTCCTCTTCCTCACCCTTCTCCTCTACCCTGTCCCCATGCCTTTTGATATCCTCTCTAGATTTCACCAAACGCCTCGTTTGTCACTATTGACAGCGGGTGCTTCTGACACCCGGGCCACCCCTCGGGGAACCGCGAGCCGCTGGAGTCGCTGCAACACGCACCCCCTCCCGCTCCGTCCCGGGCCTCAGCCCCGCCCAGCTGCGCTTTGGAGGCTGCACAGCTGGAGCACGGCTGTACACGGAGACTGCTTCCTCTCCGTAGCTGTAATTATGGGTAATTTTCTAAGTGCAACACAAAAATTAAAACCCAAACAACACCGGGAAGGGGGCAGCCGCAGCTGGTGCACGCGGCAAGCCCGAGGACGTGGACCTGGGGTGGAGGGAGGAAGGAGTCCTGAGGGCGACCTGTGCCTCTGGCTCTCGGAGTGCGGAGTTCCCAAAATAAGAGTTACTGGGTGCAAAAGCCGGAGTTTGGACGCTGCTTGCTCTGTGCTGCGGTGCCAGCGCAACCTCTGCCCTCTCGGAGCCGCGCAGGAAGGAGGAGAAAGAGACGTCCGCCCTCACTAGACCGCACCCTGGCGCCCGGTGGACCGCCCGGAGGTTCAGCCCAGCCCGCAGACTGCTCCCACCGCTTGAGACCGATCCCGAGACAGTGCTGGTCTTCTGATACGTGCTGGGCCCCCGCAAGACCGAGCCCTGTCCTCCAGCAGTACCCCATTCCACCCGACCTCGGAACCTCAGCTCAGCGCCAAGCACGGGGGTTAATTCATCTTTTGCTGAGTCCTACCCAGCGTTGGTACAACTTCATAGAATAGAGCAGTGTCAGAGTGACAAAGCAACCTGCCTGGGGTTGCACAGCAGGAACCAAACACCGGGTCCTCATTTGGGGTGTGCTGGTAGTGCATGCTAGTCTCACAGACTCTCATTTCGTGAAGAGAACTCAAAGTATTTGCTGAACAGATGACTCTGCATTCCATTCTCTCCTCACCCCCACCCCCACCCCGGGGGGACCTGGGTTTCCTGCCCCTCAAAACAGCCATGGGCTGTAGTTGCAGATGTGGCCACGAGATGGCAACAGAGGACGATTGTGACCGCAGCAGCCACATTCAGGTTCCTGGTGACACTAGGCCTGGCAGGTGCTCCCCTGTGAGCTTCCAAATGGACATTACATATGTATGCATTGGATTATCTCAAATTCTGAGAAACTGTGTAAGTCGCTGGAACTGCCAACTCCTGCCTCAGCAGGCCGGGATCACTGGCCTGCGACACCAACCTGGCTTAATTAGTTGCTTTCGGGAGGCTCAGCTAGAAGGAGCACTGGCTGATCTTTCAGAGGACTCTGGTTCAATTCCCAGCACCCACATGGCAGCTCACAACTATTATTTGTCCCAAACATTGAAGGAGAAAGACCACGACCCAATTAAAGGTGGCAACATTAATTAAAGCAAGCATTTTCACATGTACACAGGTGCCTCCCCATAAGGCACGGTTCGAGAAGACAGAATTGAGTGTAAGGAAGACAAGAGTTTTATAGCTCAGGAGTAGGAGGCTTCCAAATGGGGGATTTGGCGGGTAAAGTAAGTGGGGTACATGAGTGAAGGAACATACGGATAAGGAGTTAGTCCTACGGCTCTTGAAACAAAAACATGGTTGCAAGCAAGATGCTAGTAACAAGGTAGTCACAGTGGCCTGAAATGATGGAGGGCTGCACAATACTTGGAACTTTTTAAAACAAAAACATGGTTGCTATTCCTGGAACAAGCAGCACAGAGCCATTTGTAGTTAAGGTTATGGGTGGGGCCTAGCCCAGTCCTTGAGAAACAAATGTAATCATAAACGGGAATGAACTTAAGTTTGTCTTACTATAAAACACGTTTCCAAGCACAAGATGAAGCCGCCCTGGGCCCTGGTTCTTCCCTGTGATTCCAGTTCCAGGGGATTCAATATCAGCACATAGACATACATACAAGAAAAACACCAATACACATGAAACAAAACTAAATAAAATAACAATTGACTGTTTTTATTACCACTACATTGCCTTTAGCCAAATAGTGAAGATTTTGCTGCATCTTGTACCAGACCAATAAGTGTTTATATTCTGTGAGTTCGAGGCCAGCCTGGTCTACAGAGAGAGTTCCAGGACAGCCAGGGCTACACAGAGAAACAATATTTCAAAAAAAAAAAAAAAAAATTCTTTCCAGACATTAAAGGGGAATCTCAGACTTGGTACACAGGTGGTAAACAGCTTACCCAGCATGCACCAGGCCCTGGATTCCATCCCCCCCAACCCCTGTCACCTGGTGGGACCCCTACATAGCACATTCTGCAGACTGATTGATTAGAATTGCAGAGTTTGTAAAGAATTGTAATGCTGCGGGCCTGGAGCCTAATTATCATAGGCTAAGACAGCTCCTAAATAAGCAGATACTTCCCTCTCCTGGACTAGCCCAAGGCTCAGGAGAGGTGTGTGGCTGGAGAGAAGGCCCAGTTATTGAAAGATCTTGCTGATCTTGAGAGGCCAGAGATTCCATTCCTGCACCTGCCCCCGTGGCTCACATTGGCAGGGGATTGGAGTAGCTCTTCTGGTCTCCAGGGACACTCATACAATGTCACACTCACACAATGTCACATATACACATACACACATAGAGTCTTAAGTGTCACACACTCACACACAATAATTTTTTGAAAAGACGCAGGGCCACTAAAATATAAATAACAACAAAAGGCCTTCTTCCTTGCATGGAAACAGCTCTGCGATCCAGCAGATGGCTCTCCGAGTTCTAGGCCAGCCCTCAAGTGTGCGTGGAACCACTCTAAAAAACTCTCCAGTCCACAGAAACAACCCTCTGCGGTACATTAAGGTGTCTTCATGGGTGTGGCCAGACTCTCTGTTTAGTTACAGACACCTTCAGAAGCCACTCAAGCAGCCTGGGCCTCAGTTTCCCTGTCTGTGAAATGGAGGTGATGTTATTACTCTCTCATGAGTTCTAGGCAAGGCCTGCACCCTGAGCCTTGGCCCCAGATCCTCACTGAAGACCCAGTCTTTTAGAGTCACTCGGGCTGGCTGGGAAAGCGCAGGAGACAGCAACCAAACAGAACTGTTCTCCGGGATCCACGGTGGCCAGTGTGGCCAAGCTCCTGCAGTTCAGCTGTTCTCCAAAACCCTCCGCACAGGGATCCTCTAGACTGTGACACAGAAATGCAACACTGTGGGTGCACCACGGTAGCCACCCCGGCTTCAATCAGGCCCTATTTCTCTGCAAGTGGCTTTTATAATTCTGTGAGGGTCTCTGCCAGTACCAGGGCCAGCAGAGAAACAACCCTGGTGAGGGCCAGAGGGAAATCCCTTTTAACACAACTCGTCAGCTGGAGTCTGACCCAGGACAGTTTATTGTAGCCATATTTAAGCACAATTTTGGGGGGAAAAACATTCTACTGATAATTAACCCAATCCCCTGTGCCCAACGAGACTCAAGGCATGTTTACATTGAATCTCTTTACAGAATACCTATGGCCACTTCCGTAAAGATGGGCCCTGTTGACCAAGAGACAAAATGTCCATAATGAGAACTGGCCTGGCCCTGCAGACAGCACAAGTCACCAGGCTGTTAACCACATCCACATTCTGGGTAGGAAACAGCCACACATGTCTTCTGTTGAAAAGACTAGCCTGCTGTCTAACGTCCCTACTTTCCTGAGTGCTTCTCTGTGAGTACAAGCCTTCAAGTCCTCTATGAAGTCCCATCTGCTGCCCGAGTTCACTTGTCAATCTTAACCTGACCAATGACATCTCAGTGTCCCCAGTCACACAGCCCATCCCCTGGTCTTTGCTTGGTCAGCAGCCTGGCACGCTGCCCTCCTCCTTCCTGTAAATAAGGATGGAGTGTGCCCATTGCACATTCTTCATGGGAGCCAGGAAGGGGGTCACTGTAGTACAGGGCCTGGGGCCTGGCTGCAGGGAAGGCTGTAGGCAGGAGTAGGCATTTCTGGGGTGTCAGACATTTGTGGGGGTACAAGCAGCAGGTGGAGCTGACCTCAGAGACTGGGATAGTCAGGGAGGCACAGGCTGCTGTTCCAGCGCAGGAGCATTAGGACAGCAGAGCTCAATTGTGGGGTGTCATATATTGGGGACCTTGGTTCTAAGTGCTACATGTCTGTCTAGGGATCTTGGGAGTTTTGTGTGTGTCACTGTCATTTTGGAGACATTGGGGGTCTACCAATATCTTTGAGGATCTCAGGGGTGTCTCTAAGAATCATTGGATATTTTGAGCTATCTTTGAGCATATATGGTTGAACCTGAGAGCACTTCTGGCCTCTGTGGCTTTCATTCAAAGATTTTTGTAGACTAGCTCTTGCCACCATGCCTGACAGTCTGAGGTCAGCCTCTGAGGCCACATGGAGGGGGGAGAGAATAGACTCTTGTCAGCTGTCCTTTTTCCTACCTGTCACCTCTGCTTCCAGAATATTCCACGCCCCAAAAATGAGCCCCTGAGCCCCAGTGTCATGAGCAAGCGGATGCTGCTGGAGCTCATGTCGTCGTGTTTGACAGCTGTCGCTCAGGGTCATCCACATGAGACATCCTGCCACAGACACTTGGGCTGCTGGTGTGGGACTTAAACCCCAGGCTCACAGCTAGGCTGGGTCTGAGCTCCGTCGATTGCTCCGCACACTCTACAGCCCCAAGAAGGTCTCACCAGGCCGGGCAGTGGTGGCACATGCCTGTAATCCCAGCACTTGGGAGGCAGAGGCAGGCGGATTTCTGAGTTCAAGGCCAGCCTGGTCTACAAAGTGAGTTCCAGGACAGCCAGGGCTACATAGAGAAAAACAAACAAACAAAACAAAACAAAACAAAACGCCTCACCAGGGTCAGGGAACACACACAAACCCAGCTACCAACACAGGCCAGGCCCCCATTAGCTCTTCAGTGCTAGGATTCCTGTATCCATGACCCTGTCAGCCTTGCCAAGTGGAGCCTCTGTGTAGGTATCGTCACCAAGGGGGTCAAGGAGAGAGCTGATCACCCGACCCTATGACCTCACACAACCTAGCCACTTTCTCTTCTAGGACAGTCTCTCCCTGGGTGGGGTCTGCTAGCCTGGCATGTCTCTCTTCCTCGGGTATACAGATTCGGTCTTCATACCCCAACACACTCCCTTCCCCGAGCACACGCCAGCCTGGTTCCCACTGGTCCCGGGACTTGCTGGCTTACCCAGTTCCACCAGTGCGAGAGCGAGGCCCACACTTCCAGTTCCCCTTCAGCTTCCTCTTACCCAGCTGCTCCTTGGGCCTCAGGGTCTTAACTCCTGCTGCCTGCCAGGCACTCAGCAGCTATGTGCCCTCCCCTTGCTGGTCCCTACAGCCCCTCTCCAACCGCCTGCTGCAGACACTTCCACGAAGCACCTGTGGAATGTTAGGAGCTTGGAGAATTAAGGACAGGTTTTTTATTTTTTTTTTTTGTTTTTGTTTTTAAAGATTTATTTATTATATGTAAGTACACAGCAGATCTCGTTAAAGATGGTTGTGAGCTACCATGTGGTTGCTGGGATTTGAACTCAGGACATTCAGAAGAGCAGCCGATGTTCTTAACCGCCGAGCGATCCCTCCAGCCCTAAGGGCAGGTTTTAAGACTCCTTGACAACTCCTAGCTATGTGTTGAAGCCCTAACCTTAGTGCCTCCTCTTCTCAGACGCCCTGTGGGATTCTGTCCCTTCTTCTTCTCCTGCCTCTATCTGGGGCAAGGGGGTGGGGGGAATCGGACCTCTGATCACTGTTCAGTTCTGACCTTTTCCAGGACCAGATGTCCCCGGAGCACCTGCCCAGAGCTGAGGCATTTTAAGTGATTGTTCATTGAGTGAATATTTGCAGAGCCCAGCAAAGGTCAGGAAGCTGGTGGAGGGGAAGCTGCGGGCCAAGGAGCTCAGGGTGAGGTCACAGCAAGAGAGAAGTGGGACAGTAAGGCCCCTCCTCCTCTCGTGAGAGCCTGAAGCTGGCAGAGGCTCTCTGCTGTCCCCTCCACTCCTACACCCACTCATCTTCCCGCAGGCGTTGGATTAACAAGTGGAGAGCACCAGGAACAGGGAACCCCAACCCAGACCCTAGGCCCCTGAGGCCTATGAGACATCCATCACACAGGCCAGGAGGTGAGACCCACGGCTCAGGCTCCGGCCTCCACACAGATGGCAGCTGGCGCAGGTTGTTTAGCAAAGCAGTGGATTGGGCAATGTAGAATAATAGCAGGATCTGCAGGAAGGATGGCCAGGATCCGGCTAGGAGGTTTTCACGACAACAACTCATTTACATATGGTTGTGTCTTGGCCAGTGAGAATGCTGTAGAGATGCGAAGCCTGGGCAGGTGTGTGTGTGTGTGTGTGTGTGTGTGTGTGTGTGTGTGTGTGTGTGTGTGGGTCAGGGTTGGTCTAGTCTTGTGGTGGGCAGGTGCAGGATGCACCCATTTCACAGGCCAGCAGTTGGAGGCTCAGGGACCAGGGAAACCCAGAGAGGTGGCCATGAACTTCCATGTCAGAAAAGCCTTAACTGGTTGGGGTGTTTTATTTGGGTTTTATTGGATCTCACTAAGTAGAATTATTAATCTGTATTAAAAAACAAACAAAAGCCAGGCGTGGTGGCGCACGCCTTTAATCCCAGCACTCGGGAGGCAGAGGCAGGCGGATTTCTGAGTTCAAGGCCAGCCTGGTCTACA
>NC_034608.1:85283711-85288448 GCF_900095145.1 Mus pahari
AAAAAAAAAAACCCCAGTGTTTAACTTAGGTGTTACCACACAGGTTGCTGGGATGGGGAGCACCACACAGATTGCTGGAATGGGGAGCACCAGAACTAGGTTGCTGTGGTCACGTCTTCTGATGCTGTTGGCCGTGCTCCACAAGTCAGGAAGTCAAGATCTCACCTGCATGGTTTACCCGAGCAGAGTAGACTGGACTCAGACATTTAATGGCACCTGCCTGAATTTCAGTGGCCTTGGCCTGTCCCTGCCAAGGAGCCCCTTGAAAGCCAGCCACGCTCAAGTCCTGGACCTGTCTAAGAATGGCCTGCAGGGGCTCCCTGGGGCCTTCTTCGCCAACCTGGAAAAGCTGCAAACCCTGATTGTCACCCACAACCAGCTGGACAGTGTGGACAGTTCACTGGCCTTGCGCTGTGACCTGGAGCTCAGGGCAGACTGCAGCTGTGGGCTGGCCTCCTGGTATGCTATTCGCCAGAACTGCTCCCAGCAGCAGCAGCTTCTCTGTCTACACCCAGCCACCGAAGCTCCAAGGAACCTCTCCACCTTCCTTCAAGTCAGCTGTCCCCCCAGCTGGGGTCCGGGGACCATTGGTGCCCTTGTTGCTGGGACAATCTCCCTGGCTTTGGCTGTCAGTGGGTCTGTGCTGGCCTGGAGACTTCGCCGCCGCCGCCGAGCCAGTGAGCACAGCCTCGGCAAAGCCCAGATGTCCCCACACGATGTCCCCGGACCAGTGACAGATTTCCTGCCAAGGTACAGCAGCCGGAGACCCGGCCCCACGGCCCCAGACACGCCACCCAGCAGGTTCACAATGGATTATGAGAATGTCTTCATTGGCCAGCCAGCAGAGGACTGCTCATGGTCTGCAGCCAGGTGAGTGACCATAAATCCCTGCCCACAGTGAGCGGGAACTGCTTTAGCAGGACACGGAAGCCTGCCCCGTCAAAGTCCGTGGGGGTTACCAGCTACTCAGTAGTTGGCCTGAGACTGTCAGCTGGGCCCTGTGCAGGCTCTGTGACCAAGCAGCTTCACATGAGGGCTGCAGACCTCACCTCACCTCCAGGGGTTGGGGAAGAGTTTGGAAAGTTTCCAAGGGGCCAGCTGTGAGCTGTAAACCCCCCCCCCCCCCCCGCTCATACCTCTGGAGGAAGCCAGGCTCCAGGTCAAGTGGGGCTTGTGAAGGTCAGCAGCCTGAGCTCCTGACTCCTGGATGTCTGTGTCCCCATGCTATAGGGACATCTCTGGCATCTCCCTGTGTCGTGTGGGATGCACAGCAGGTGAGGACTGGATAAATGAGTAAGGGTGTTGTCCCCACCTACCTTTCCCCACTGAGGGATGGAGGCAGGAGGATTAGAAGGTTTCTGTGTTGGGGGGAGAGAGAGAGAGAGAGAGAGAGAGAGAGAGAGAGAGAGAGAGAGAGAGAGAGACAGACAGACAGACAGACAGACAGACAGAGAGAGAGAGTTGGGAAATTTGTGAGTCGTCCCCTGTTGCCCCCCCCCCCCCTCACCAGGAATAGGGAAAAGAGAAGTTGGGCTGGAAGCTGAGGTAGGGGATTTGGGTAACTCGGTTGCTGAGAAGAAATGTATGGAAATGAGATGCAAATATTGCGAAAGGGGAAGTGACCCATGGAGGGGGATGGGGAAGGTCACAAACATAGGCTGAGCCAATCTGTCAGGGGACCGGAGAGATGGCTCCTCCCTAGGCCTTACTGGCCCCGCCCTGGCCTCACTGGCCCCGCCCTAGGCCTTACTGGCTCCGCCCTAGGCCTCACTGGCCCCTCCCTAGGCCTTACTGGCCCCGCCCTGGCCTCACTGGCCCCGCCCTTCGCCCTGCTGAGCTTCCGGAGGACGCTTCCCTTCCTCTCACCCACACCGGGTTCACGGAGCCTGCTACGCCCTCTGCCTTCACAGGCAAATGATAATGAAAAAAGTTAAAAGTAAACTCTGGGTGGGCAGTGTCCAGGCTGGAGTGCTCACCCAGACATCCATCCAGACCAGCTGGGGTGGGCGTGTAAAATCTGAGTTCAGGAATAGCCTGGGCTACGTGAGACCCTGTCTCAAAACAAACCCACAAACACAAGCACAAGAAGCTGGGTTCTGGAACTGGAGAGAAGATATCAGGGCACATGTGCACACACGCATATATGCACACAGGCGATAGCGCACGTGCATGCACAGACACACATACATGCAGAAACTATACATGCACATACGGACTCACACTCAAGTGCGTACATATGCACACTCAAGCACAGACACACATTCACTCACAGGCACACACACGCATGAATCATTCATGCACACACACGCACAAATATGCGCACACTCGTAAATGCACGAAGCATACATGCACATACACAGACAACACACATGCACTCATGCATGCTCACACACATATGCAGACACACGTGCACATACACACGCTCATATGCCTACACGAGTGCACATACACAAGTCAAATCAGGTGTGTGTTTTCCATATATATATATATTTTTTTTTTTTTTTTAAGATTTTTTTATTTATTTACACTGTAGCTGTCTTCAGACACTCCAGAAGAGGGAATCAGATCTTGTTACGGATGGTTCTGAGCCACCATGTGGTTGCTGGGATTTGAACTCTGGACCTTCAGAAGAGCAGTCCGGTGCTCTTACCCACTGAGCCATCTCACCAGCCCCCACACTTATATTTTAATGGTGCTGAATTAGTAACTTTCAGAGGAGTGGGAGTCACACACTGAGTTGGAAAATGGAGTAAGAGCAGAGCGGGAGCGTATAACTGTGAGAGCCAGGCCAGCCTGGGCTACACAGTGAGACCCTGTCTCAGGAAGAAGGGACAGGCAGACAGGCCCCAACCCTGGCTGCCTCCTGCCTCAGTCACCCACCTCTGATGTCTATCTTCCTCCGCAGAGACCGCCCTTCTGGGGACAGTGGCTGCTACATGAACTACAGGAGTGTCGACCAGGACCCTCAGCCCGTCTATTGCAACCTGGAGTCCCTGGGGCGGGCCCCACGGGACTATGAGGAGAGTGTGGTCTCCTGGCGCTGAACCCGAGAATCCGCCTCCCGCACCCCCCAGGATCCCGCACGCTCAACATCACAGGGGGTAGGAGGACCCCCCCCCCCAAAAAAAAAAAAGTGGAAGGAGGGTCAGAAACAACCCTCCGGTCAGTGTGTATGCATGTGGTGCTCAATAAAAGCTCTGGGTCACGTGGAGCAGCTGACTGAGCCGGACTGACCGGTGGTTTCCGGAGAGTCCGAACTCCATCTGAATTCTCTGTTCTGCACTCTGTCCCCTCTGCCTGCCCGGCACCTACCGGCCGTTGAGACCCCATACAGGACCTTGTGGGCCCGCGCTCTGGAGGCTTCTCACGGAGATCTCCGGCCCAGCCAGATGCGAGGGTTCAGGCGAAGGGGGGAGAACGGGAGCAGGGAGGGGGAGTCGCCTCCGCTGCTGCAGCTGCCTCCACCTCCGTCCCTGCCGCTGTCCCTTCTGTTGCTCCAAGACCTGCACCGGTTGCTCTGCACTGAGTGGGGGGGCGGGGGGCTGAGCTGGCAGAAGGCTGACTAGCCAGCTGGGGGGGGGCTTGGGGGGTGTTGAAGAGCTGCTTCTGGCGGCAGATTTCTTCCCTAAGCCGCAGTATTACAGCTCTTAGGACAGAAGTTCTCAGTGGGTAATTCTCATACACCTTTATTCCTCCTGGATGGGCTCCTTAAATAGTTTTGGGGGTGGGTCAGGGTCTGACAGTAGGTACTTCCTATTGGCTTGGTCTGAGAGCTTGGGGATACCTTATCTGCATGTGGGAGGACTGCCCCTACATGACTGGTGGTCACGGACCTCTGTATGGGGGCTGTAGCTATGTGACAGGAGCCTGGTTTCTGGAGCAGGCAAGGCTTCCTACCGTCCCTTCAGGGTCCCCCGGGCTTCAAACCTTAGCTCAACCTTACCAGGCTTCCTCTCACAGCCCAGCTCCCCACAATCCCCCCTCATCAGAATAACCGTCTCCTATGTCGGGACCAGCTTGATACGGAACCAAGACCCGATTGGTAGTGAGTTTCGCAATGCTACGTCTGCTGCTTTAGACACTGAATGAGACAGGGTGCCAAGAGAAGCAAGGCTCCAATGTAGTATGGGGCCAAGGAGAGGAAGAACCCAGGCTACCAAGGGGTTCGAGTACCTACAGGTAGAGGTGTTGGGAGTATAGCGTGCCCTGAGGTTCCCCCTGAGTTCCTTGAGCATTTGTACATCTTGTTCTACCGGCCCAGATTCATTGACATAAAAGCCACATTTCTCCCCCAGCAAAACGCAAGTCCCTCCCTGTTCAGCAGTAGGTCCAGGGCTTTCTGGCTTTGGAGAGCATCTCCTGCTAAGGAGGTTATCTGGCCTCGAAGAGACTCAAGGCTGTCTGTGGTGGCAGCCATTGCCTGGTCAAGCTTGTCTTGGAAGTGGCTGGCCAGAAGTTGTGTTTGGATGAGGGCTGCTCCAGCCGTTCCTGTTGCACCCAGAGAGACACAAGGCCTGGTCCAATGAGCAGAGAGATGAAGATCTCTCTCCACTTTCTGCTTTCTCCCATCTGCAAGGCGAGTTCTTCACGTTAGTAGAGATAAACCTGGGGGACGATTATCACGGGGGTGCAGAAGCCTTGAAAAGGGGGGTTAAAGTCGGGCGTGGTGGCGTACGCCTTTAATCCCAGCACTCGGGAGGTAGAGGCAGGCAGATTTCTGAGTTCAAGGTCAGCCTG
>NC_034608.1:85288878-85290940 GCF_900095145.1 Mus pahari
AAAAAAAAAAAAAAGGTGGGGTTTTGAGGAGGGTCCTTCAAGACAAAGTGGGGGGGGGTAGGTCAAAGAGAGGAATGTCCTGTGCTTTTCTCTTGGGAAGGGTTCCATGGAGGTCGTGAAGGGAAATGTTAATGGGAACAGCTGCTAATAATGGTCAGGAGAGAGAAGCACAGAAAAGCATTGTGAGGAGTTGGGGTGGGTTGTTAAGGGAAGGAGGTCAGCTGCATATTGGATGTACTGTAGCCAGGAGAGGGTAGCTCTCACAGCTCCTTCTGAGACTGATTGTCCTGCTGGATAATGTTAGCATGAGTAAAGGCTGATTTGGAGGCAGGAACAAGCTCACGGGAGATGTGCAGGTCAGCAACTGGGTGTTTGTCATAGCCATTGGGGTAAAGTTTACCCATGACTCTGGTCCGCCAACGTTCATCCCATGGATCACTGATGGAAAGCTGAAATTGAGTGTTAAGGTTGGTGAGCATGGTGCTGCCATGACTGGTGTATTCCATCCTGCAACTCTAGTATCTGCAACCTCCATAGGTGGAGACCTCCTGGAGACATTCACCTGTGTTTCCGCAAGGAAAGCAGAGGAAAGGGCTGGGGGAGGGGAGGGGGGATAAGAAGATGGAATTTGGGTGTAGAGGGATCTCAATCCTGGTTCGATGTCGTTCTAGTGGACAGTCTTGGGTCCCTATAACTTAGTTGTGTCCTTTGTAGGTTTCCCTATCCTAGAATCTCCAATGGTGGGTGTTGGGAAGGCTAGGGAGGGGCTGGGCCGCAGCAGAGTTAGCATGGGGAATGACAAAAGCAGCCGAGAGAATAGAGGAGAGGGGGGCTTGTGGAGGGCACCTGGCCTGGGCAGCAGTCACCAGGTCATGGATGTCCTTCCAGGAGATCTTGTTTTCCCTCTGGGTGTGGCATTTCCTCTGCCTCCTCCTCTTCTTCACCTGTCCTAGATCTGCCAGTGAGAGGCAGACCGTCTTAGTGGTCGGTGGGGTGGTGTCGGACATTTCTGGCAGGAACCCAGATAGGCTTAGGCTGGTCCTGTGGAAAGACACAAGAGAAACCCATCCTGGCTGTAAGGAGGGGGTCTTGTCCCTTCCAAATTCTGTACAAAGGATCTCGCCATGGTCCTAGGATGAGGGAGTTACCTTTGCTGTGTGCCAGTGGAGGGAGATAGGAGGATGTTTGGAGGTTTTTGTAGATGCTAAATACGTTTAGTGTTGTCATAGCCATCATTATACATTAGGGGGATAGGTGGTTGCCTTTTGTTTTAGGAGTTTGTCTTTTAAGGTTTGATGTGTTCTTTCTATTATTCCTTGGCCCTGGGGGTTGTGGGAAATTCCCATATGATGGGCAATTTCCCAGTGTGTGCAGAAGGTTTTGAATTGAGAGCTAGTGAAGGCCCGGCCATTATCAGCTTTTATCTGCTGAGGAATGCCCATGATGGCAAAGGTGGAGAGCATATGGTGAATCAACCTTTTTGAGTTTTCACCTGTTTGGGCTGTAGCCCATATAAAATGTGAGTACATATTTATGGTGACAAAAACATATTTCTGTCTACCGAATTGGGGAATATGGATGACATCAATTTGCCATAAAGCATTGGACTTAAGGCCTTGGGGGTTGGTGCCCATCATCTGTAAAGCTGGAATGGTAATGAGGGATGCACAAGAGGAGCATGTCTTTATATCCTTTGGAGTTGAACAAGAGGGATGTGGGGGAAGCGGGCACGAAGCCCCTTTGTGTGTGTGTGTGTGTGTGTGTGTGTGTGTGTGTGTGTGTGAATGAAATTGATCTGCTTGTTCAGTGGAGGCCATGAATGTCCCTGTCAAGGCAGTTTGGTCAGCAAGTGCATTTCCCTCAGATATAGGACCTGGCAGGGTACTGTGAGATCAGACATGCTGGATGCAGGTGGGTGCTGGATGCAGGTGGGGGAGTCTCTTTCCTGTAGGAGGGTGGAGACCTGTGTGAGCAGAGGGGAAAGTGGGTTGGCTTCTAGTTTGATGAAGGATCTTGACAACCAGGGGAGCAAATTAACAGCATATACACTGTCTGAAAAGAG